>NW_027223326.1:5012299-5075300 GCF_030449975.1 Polyergus mexicanus | reverse complement strand
ATCGTTTACTTGGACACCGCTCAATTGGACACTGTTCATTTGGACACCGTTCGTTTGGACACAGAAAGATGCGCACCGTTCATTTGGACACCGTTCGTTTGGACACCGTTATTTGCTCACCGTTCGTTTGGACACCGTTCATTTGCCCACCGTTCGTTTGGACACCGTTCATTTGCCCACTGTTCGTTTGGACACCGTTCATTTGCCCACCGTTCGTTTGGACACCGTTCATTTGCCCATTGTTCGTTTGGACACCGTTCATTTGCCCACCGTTCGTTTGGAAACCGTTCATTTGTACACAGAAACATGCGCACTGTTTGTTTGAATATGTAACAGATGGAGAAAAATAAAAATCATTTTGGGAAAATATAATCAGTATTCTTATAACACTTTATACTGGTAAATCTATGTAAAATATGAAATCGTGAAAAGGAGATACATTTGAAGGTTATAATATCTGTCAAAATAAAATATATTCATACTTATATATCTCTGATACTGATGTCATTAATTTTACATTGCTTTTAGCACTTTGTTTAGCCTTTCGCATATTTGGATGTCATGCATGGATACAGTGGGTTCCGCCCCCCCTACGGGGGGGCTCCACTTCCGGAAGATATAACCTAAAAGCAGTGGTATCAACGCAGAGTACTGGTGGGCAAATGAACGGTGTCCAAACGAACGGTGGGCAAATGAACGGTGTCCAAATGAACAGTGGGCAAATGAACGGTGTCCAAACGAACGGTGGGCAAATGAACGGTGTCCAAACGAACGGTGGGCAAATAACGGTGTCCAAACGAACGGTGTTCAAATGAACGGTGCGCATCTTTCTGTGTCCAAACGAACGGTGTCCAAATGAACAGTGTCCAATTGAGCGGTGTCCAAGTAAACGATGCGTATTTTCTTATGTGTCCAAAAGCTACTGTATCCAAAATTACTGTGTCCAAATGCACTGTGTCCAATTGAACCGTGTGCAAAATCTCGTGTCCATTTGTAACGTGTCCATTTGCACCGTGTCCAATTATACTGTGTCCAAGTGCACCACTCCCGTTATTTACTTCGGGTATCTGCTCGGATACTGGATTATTAGAATTGCTAGCACCGGTTGATTCGAAAGAATTATTTGCAAGGGCTCGATAGTATTGCGCTACTAGTCGTCTAAGTTGATTTTCACGACCGGCACGGCGTGTCTTCGACATTTTTAATTGGCAAGCATTTCGATATTCGCCTCTTCGTTGAACTCTAAATGTGCGAGGTCGCCTCACTAAGAAGAGAGAACGAAAAGCGAGAGTGTGCGGAATGGCCTCACTAGCTCTCACTACGTCTATCGGATGCACAGAAAATCAAAAGCAACAACGGGCGGTCTATCCGCTCAAAGCCGTCGCTCTCAATTCCATTCACAAAGAACACGCACAAGTTTTCACAAAAATTTGAACAAGGATTGATTTCAGTTTCATGCAATGATTCTCTGAGGCACTTATTTTGCCCACATAACGATATCCGTCATCCGATTCCAATCTCAATGTGTGGAATCTGGCCTGCACTACTCTCCGTCTATCGTATGCACACAAAAAAACTCAAAGCAACTACGGGCGGTCTATCCGCTCAAAGCCGTCGCTTTGAATTCGCTGCACTTCAAAGAGCTAGCTTTCACTCTCACAAAAATCAATCACTTCCCTACTGCGTGGCGTGTCTCATTGGCTTTATAAAGATATTTAAACACTGATGTCTGTGTTACATTCGCGTTCTCAACGTGCGGAATCTGGCCTGCACTGGAGAGAATCGCTCCTGTTACAAGTGACGAACGGCGTATATACCAGCTACCGGACACTGTCACAGAACCAGGTATTGTTCGAGAATTCTTTCACAGCAAGGAGCGAAGTATATTCGCTCTAACTCGCAGCGTCAGAATGTCACTATGCCGTTTTAATGTTGCGATCAAAGCACACGCAGTCGAGAATAATCGCTGAATTCTAACAACGTTAATAAAATTAAACACGAATACGAAATGTAGAAATAGAATGAATAAAGTCTAAATGACGCGTTATTTAGTAATTGAATAAAATTACAGCGGCACTGTAATTCACGAAAGATTCAAGGAAAGAAATCTGAAAGATATTAACCGAGACTTAAATTGAACGTTATATCGCGCACTAATTCACTTCCTGAAATAAAGTATGATTATTAAAACAAGTAAATGACAAGTTGGCTTCTGCGATCTCACCGCTGCCACCAAATTTTATATGTCACGTCTCAGTATTCGAAGTTAATAAAAAAAAATTAAAATGAATATTCGGAGGAGAAAAATCTCTACCGTCAAATAATCCGTATAGACATGACTATATTAATTTTTAATTTAGAGAAAATTAAGATAATATTTAATTTATGATCTTGGTATTAACGTTAATTATTTATTAGAAAAAGAATTTCTTTTCGGTCACCCTGCATTCACCGGATCTACCGGGGACCAGAAGACTGATAACTTGTCAGTAATAATGTAGAAGTTATATCGTAGCTTACCTTTAAATGGTTATAAGTACTGGAATAATGATTAATATGCTGGATTCTCCTTGATGACGGTCCTCCAGGAATAGTATTAATGTGCTTAATGTAGTAGAGTGGTAATACGAAGTAGAATAAGGTAACACTAGTTATTTCACAATTAAATGGTTTATTGTTACAGGTCGTTAGACTAACGCCTGGTATACTTGTAGTACAATATAAAAGTCTTTAAGACTGTGCAAGAGTTTGACGACGCGAAACGCCGGATTACTATATGCTTGATTCGGAGCTCAAAGTAGTAATGTGTTAACAGGTTGATGATTCGAATAGTAATGCTGGACGTCGAGCTCGCACTGAGCTCCTCCGGTCTTCAGGTGTTGGTGGGGAGATGCTGCAATGGGAGCGCTCGCTGTACGTGGTGGGACAGGGCTCTCTATGCTTTTGCATAGAGTCATTCGTTGACAGTGGGAGTGTCGTTGGGAGGGACCTCTACGTCACTCGGGGGTTCCCGGTTAGAGAAGGACAGCCACAGCGTTGCCTCACCGCATTCCAACTTGTTTGTCCGGCTTAATCTTATCGAGCGGGCGGATAAGAATATCGATCGACGGCTAGTCCGCATACCATGCACAGTTTAAGACTCTTATAAAACTCTTAAGAATATTACATGAATGAAATATTATTTCTTATTCCTAATTCCCTACCGTTATTTATAATATTAATATGCGACGCAGTGTTATAAAATATGCGCTTGCAGTATACAACTCTAAAATTAATATGAATATAAAATTCTTAAAGTTAATACAAATGTGTATAAGGAGTATACTAAGGCATATGTGAGCTCTTAACTTATTAAAGCCTTTACCGTCTATCCCGTCTCGCAATATGTATATACGGGATACGCATTCGTACTCTTACAATGAAATATAAAATTATTATTTTCCTTTTTACAATTCTTATTTCCTATCTCTTGATATAAAATCTTATGGTATTTAGAGCTAATGTGTGAGTGTATAATGTTGGAGTTGCAATAATATAAAATTCTTAATATTACTGTGTGCATATATAAGTGGTATGGTTATTTCTGCGTCACCCTCTAGCGCGCTTGAGCGTTGGTTATATACGGGGTGATTCGCAAATACGAATACTGCGTTTAATATTACTTTCTCTATATGAACGAACAATTTTCTTTGGATTTCATTCTTTTCACTTCCTATGGGTATATTAATAATAAATTTAAAATTTAATGTTTATTTAGAAATTAGACGTTCAGCTAGGACGTCACACGCACATAGCGATCTTAGCTCTGTGCGCACAGAAGCGTTATTCCTCAATTTCCTTGATGTTGTACAAGAATTTTCGACAGATCTCACTTACTGACACGTAACTAAGACGTTCCGGACGGACAATATTTACGTACATAGCGATTTTAGTTCTTTGTGCCGTGAAGCGTTTCTCCTCCATTTCCTTGATGTTGTACAAGAATTTTCGACAGATCTCACTTACTGACACGTAACTAAGACGTTCCGGACGGACAAAACTTACGTACATAGCGATTTTAGTTCTTTGTGCTGTGAAACGTTTCTCCTCCATTTCCTTGATGTTGTACAAGAATTTTCGGCAAATTTCACTTACAGGCACGTAACTAAGACGTTCCGAACGTACAAAACTTACGTATATATTGATTTCAGCTCTGTGTGCAGCGAAGCGTTTCTCCTCAATTTCCTTGATGTTGTACAAAAGTTTTCGGGAAATCTCGCTTACAGACACGTAATTATGACGTTCCGTACAAACAAAACTTGCGTACATAGCGATCTCAGCTCTGTGTGCACAGAAGCGTTATTCCTCAATTTCCTTGATGTTGTACAAGTATATTATACAATATATTGAATATTTGTATAATTGTATATTATACAATATTATATTATACTATAAATGATTGTTAATTAGTTATCATTAATTTTTATATACATTAAATTTTAAATTCAACTTTTAATCTTGATATCAAACTGATTTATATTTAAGCAGCATTATATTAAGCAGTTGATAGACAATTTTGTTATGAACATTGTATGTGCAAATCTTTAAAGAATATCAACGGCTCTGCTTTCTTATCAATGTTTTATATTTTAAAATATGCCATTATAAATGAACAGAATAAAATATCAGGAAATTGAATAAAGTATAAATTAAATATTGATAAACTTTTAGATATTAAACAAAGATATAAGAATGAAAAAAATGTTTATGATACTTTTACTACTAAAATATTTACTTATATTAGAGATTACCTATGTTATTATAATAAAAAATACATTATAATTGTCTACAAAACTGATTTTTATTATTTAGAATCAAGCAGTAATTAATAATAATAATAATAAACATAGAGAAGATATTAAGAACATTTAACATAGTTTTTTATATTCGTTTACACATCTACATACTAGACATTGTATTTTCATTTGTTTTCCATCTTCACTATGTAAGCTTCGTAAGGCACAATTATAACAAAATATGTGTCCGCAATCCCCAGCACCAAAATTTTCAACAATTAATTATATTTTCAGTGCATATAATACATGTCATTGGCTTTAAATCTTCTAATTTAATATGGCGTAATTTACATTTTAACCGGTTGCAAGTTTTAATTTTAAAATCGCTACATATATTAAAATGTTGTATACTTCGACCGACTTCTCTTTTAATATGTTCAGTCATTATTTCTGTCGTCTCATATCAAAGTTGTTCCACACTAGTACAATGTAAAAATTGGCATTTTTCATTGCGGCATGTAGTGTTTTGATATTCATAACAATATTTATATCTATGCAAAAAAGTGTAATCTTTATCAAAGCAGCAATTATTTTTAAATTTTATGCAATCTTGGACGATTGGCTTCCTGAAATAAAAAGCATTTGTCACAGTAGGATATATAATTAATTAAAAAGAATTGTATGATTGTAAGATATTTAGAAATATATAACCTTAAACCGCAATAAGACATCTGTGAGGACAAAATAAAACGACAAGAGCAGTAATATTAACGACAAGAGCAATAATATTAACGACAAAAGCAATAACGACAAGAGCGTTCACTGAAAGTTATACTACATACTGATGGATAATCAGCACGATTTGTAACATCCACTGAACGCGCCCTTTCACATAAGCATA
Organism: Polyergus mexicanus; assembly: GCF_030449975.1. Classification (NCBI taxonomy): domain Eukaryota; kingdom Metazoa; phylum Arthropoda; class Insecta; order Hymenoptera; family Formicidae; genus Polyergus; species Polyergus mexicanus. Next base: position 5,069,624 of record NW_027223326.1, on the reverse strand, counting down.
GATATATTGTATATAGATGGAGCTTTGTGCCATCCGACTTTGGATCGAGTCGGACTCGATCCAGAGTCGGATGGAGTCAACAAATCTAATACGCTATGAGTTTCAAACCGAACTTGAGATCTGACTCGACTCGACCCAGAGTCGGGTAGAGTCAACAAATCGAATACGCTATAAGGCCGGATTCACACCTTGGTAGAAAAGCAGAAAGAAGAAAAGCAGAAGCCAATCAGAACTTGTGCTAGAAAAGCAAAAGTCAATCAGAACTCGCGCTGAAAATAAGCAGTACATTCTGCTTTTTTAGCGCGAGTTCTGATTGGCCTCTGCTTTTCTGCTTTCTGCTTTTCTGCCAAGGTGTGAATCCGGCCTAAGGGTGCGAACCCATGTAGCGGAATAGCATAATGCGGAATGAGAGCGGAACCAATCGCGAGCATTCTGCAATTTTTGTTACTCTCGCGATTGTTTCCCTTCTCGTTCTGCGTTAGATTAGGTTATTAATCCGCTGCATGGATTTGTATCCTTAAGCCCGTATCAGCCTATGCATTGAAAATTGAAGATTGGAGATTAAAGATTGGAATTTGACTAATCAAAACAAAAGGGACTAAAATTTCTTTGTCCTGGTTGGTCAAATTTCAATCTTGAATCTTGAATCTCAATCTTCAAATAGTATGATACGGGCTTTAGAACCACGTCTGCCAAGATAAATAGGAGATTTTCTTCTCTTGCGCATGCTTATTTGTATGTTTCTTTCGGCGGATGCACATCTATTTGTAAGGACTTGAAATTTGCATTAAAATTTTAAGAAATTTAAGAATTAACAAATGCGAGAAATTAAATGTATTGTATTTTTATTAAACACAGTATCTTCTACATAAAATAGAAGAGGTAATTCTCTCGTCAGCAATAGGTTATTTTCTTGGCCGTCGAGAGGAATGCGATTGCACATACGCGAGGGAGGAAAGTATCTTAATGGGCGCATTTAGGAAACACAACCGTTGAGCATCGTCTTGTCAACGCTCGATCTTGATTTGTTGCTTCTAGAAGTAAGAACCAATCACGTTCGATTGCTACTCAATAGTTGTGTCTCCTGAACGCACCCATTATCTTGGCAGACAGTAAGATAGATAAAGCTCTATCTATATATAATATATCTATCATATAAGCCTGGTGTAAGTGCCGGTTTACAATAGGTGATTTAAGCCCTAAGACTTAAAAAATTGACCAATCACAATCAAGTATAAGGAGACTACCCGACTGTGATTAGTCAATTTCTTAAAGCTTAGGGTTTAAATCACCGGCGTATGCCCGCCATATTACATCATCCACTCCTTTGTGTGTCGTAGCGTGATATACTTTTTCTATCTTTTGGCCACTTGCGCATTAAATTAACATAGCACATCGCATTTTCTAAATGCTACCATGCCGCCTCCGCGGGTTAGCAGTCGGTCGCGGTCGCCCGTAAAAAAAAAGAGGTCCTTCCCTCTCAAACATTAGTGATAATTCAACCGATCCCGAAACTTAAGAAGCGATTCTTAACCTAATCGCTAGCAATCTTAAACCATTAAAACCACTGGCTAACGATTCTTCCGATAGTGATATGGAAGTCGAATCAATCTCACACGAAGTTCCCCCGCTATTTTCCAAACAAGAAATTCAGTCCAAAAAAATAACCGCCCCTCTAGATCCAGTAATCCCAAGTGTCTCAAGTAATTTAAGCCTCCTCGTCTCTCAAGAGGCAAATTCAAAAATCTCAAGAAGAAGACCAATCTGTTCCGAAAAAACTCAATGCTTCTAGAATCATTCCAGACACAGTCCTTAACAATAGATACACCAAATCCCGTCAATGACCATTTGAAATTGTTATCACCTCCACAGGAGCAGCCAACACTTCCATTCATCCCCTCACAGTGGGCCGTCTCCTCAGCTCCACTCTCAAGAAAGACATTATAGAAATTAAAAAACTAGGCTTCTCTAAAATATCTGCCCAATTCAAATCATGCGAGGCAGCAAACAACCTTATCAATAACCCAATCCTCAACGCCAATAATCTAATCGCCTATATTCCTTCTTACAGAGTTTCGAGACAAGGAATAATAAGAAACGTTCCACTTGACCTCACTGAAAGCGCTATCAAGGAAGAAATAGACTGCTCGGTTGGGATTAACTCTGTGCGTAGGCTCAATAGAAAGGTTATAGATCCATCGACAAGATTGGTAAGCTACACACCTTCCAAATCCATCGCAATCACCTTTGAGGGACAGGACATCCAGTCTCTTTACTTGTACATGGTCAGGTACGAAGTTTCTCTTTTAATCTCAAATCCCTCCCTTTGTTACTCCTGCTATCGCTATGGACACATCAAGTCCCAATGTAGAGGACAACCTCGCTGTCCCCTCTGTGGGGATAAATCCCACGACAGTATCTCTTCTTGCCCAAATAATAATCAACCCCCTTCATGCATCAATTGCAAAGGCTCTCACAAAACTAATGACCGTTCCTGCCCCGAATGGCTCAAACAAAAAAACATACTAGAACTGGCTGCCCACAAAAATATCCCTATTATAGAAGCCAAAAAAATTATTCGCGGGAATAACACCAGAACACCCAACTTTTTCAACTTCTCAAACTTTCCCGAGCTCAATAACTCTCCCACCCCAGACATGCTGTACTCCACCTCTCCATACAACACATCCCCCTCTCCCTCCCGCGCTCATATGAGCAGGTTGTTAGTAGCTCACAAAAGTTTCCTCATTATAATCCCCATCATCCCGCTTCTTCTTCTAACAACCCTGCCCCCCATCCGCACTTATCTCCTCACATTCACTCTTCCTCTACCTCCTCCCCCAAAAATTCCCTGTCTCCTCTTTATCTCAATCAACACAACCAGGGTCCTGGCCCCACAGTCAACAAAGTCTTTCCTCCTAATGCCCTTCTTATCTCACCAGACGGTCGTCTCCCATCATACTCCAACGGGATCGCCATCCACCCGCCTTCCTCCTCCACCCTACCCCACTCTCCTGATCCCTCCTCCTCTACCCATTCCTTCTCTCCTGCCACTCCCGCCCCCCTCTTCTTCCCCTCTTCCCCAAAACTCCAGTTTTTCCTCTCCCCGTTCATACCACTCATAAAAACCTTATTTGAAAAAATCTCCCCTTCCTTAAAGCCTTTGGGATATACGACGACATAAAAAAAATTATCCAAGACCTACTCTTCGCATGCCCTCCCACTCCTACGTCCCCCATTTATCATGAATCCTTTTAACTCAGACACAACCTTAGATTCCTCCTCTCCCCTCAAAATCTTACAATGGAATTCCATTCTATCTCTAACAAAATCGACTCCCTTCGATCCATTGCAGAGGATTTCGACATTATCGCTCTATCCGAAACCTGGCTCAACCCAGATTCCTTACTCTCTTTTCAAAATTATCACGTCATCAGAAAAGACAGTCTGTCACGCAACTCAGGAGGGCTCGCCCTAATTGTTAAAAACAACATTCCCTTCAAAATCTTAAACGACTGTTTCCAAATTCCCAACAAACTAGAATGTCAATCCTTAATCATTCCAATCGGAAATCAATTCTTCCAAATCACCTCAATTTACAGATTTCCCCAATCCCCCCTTCGAGCCTCAGAATGGAATGATTTGTTCAATTTTGCCAATTCCCACCCCTTTTCCCTTCTAATCGGTGATTTTAACAGTCACCACACGGAATGGGGTTCTAACCGTATAGACAACTCGGGCGCAGTCCTGTTGGCCTCAGCAGTAGATCATTCCTTCATATGCCTTAATGACGGCTCCCCCACCTTCCTTACTTGTCCTAATCAGGCCAAGTCCGTCATCGACTTATCTTTTGCGTCTCCCGCACTATACTGTTTGTGCGAATCGAAAGTTCTCTCTGACCTCTACTTTAGCAATCATTTTCCTATTTCCATTTCAATAAACTGTAAAGTCAAAAGACGTATCTTCTTGTCTCACAAAATTAAGATGAAAAAATCTGATCAAATTCAATTCACTTCAAATCTCATTCAAAACTTTTCCTCTCTATTAGATGCTATCTCCACTTCTTCCTCCTCCATAGAAACATATGAAAAATGTATTACACACATCTTAGAGCAAGTCCCCAATCATTCCCCCAAAACTCCACCGAAAACCTCCTCCTCCTCTTCCCAAGCGCTCCACTCTCCCCACCCCGTGGTGGGACGACGAATGCAAAACAGCCTCATCTAACCGCAAAAAAGCTCTTAAATTATACAGAAGTAACTTCTCCTTCTCCAATTACCTAAATATGAAAAAATCGGGAAGCAATAGCCAAACGCACTCTGCGATCAGCAAAGAGAAGAGGATGGAGAAATTTTTGTAGTACCTTAAATGACCACACCCCTATACAGCACTTATGGAAGATGATCAAAAGGTTTAAATCCAGGCATCTGGGCCTGCCTTCCTTTCAAAATTCTTCTAACTTCGAGATTCCTGAAGGTATAAAAACCTTAATTTCAACTCTCTGCCCCCCCTCCGCCCTCTGCAAACAATACTTTTCCTCTGAAGATTTTCCTAATCCTGTATCCTGCAACATGTTCGATAAACCTTCCACTACCTCCGAACTTATCAGACATATCAAAAACCTCAAAATAAAATCCTCTCCAGGATCGGATCGAATCGATTATAGAATGATCTCCCTTCTGCCGGATCAATACCTTCCAATTCTGTTAGACATTCTAAACAATATATTTGAAGAGGGAAATTTCCCCGACTCTTGGCAACAATCCATTGTGTTTCTAATTCCAAAAAACTCCCCGGGTAAATTTCGACCAATTTCCCTCACTTCCTGTCTCCTAAAATTAACAAAGAAACTTATTCATTCTCGCCTCGAATGGTGGGTGAAAAAAAAACAAAATTCTAGCATCAAGACAATTTGGCTTCAGAAAAAGAAAATCCTGCCACGACCATCTCAGTGCTCTGCTTACTGACATCTATACAGGATTTGCCCTCAATCAACCTACAGCCTGCTTGTTTCTCGACATTATCGGAGCCTTTGACAACGTTGTTCCTAACATCCTTATAGAAGACTTAATCGAACTCGGTCTCCCTTCCAAACTGTGCCAATTTATATATAACCTCATTCATCTGAGGAAATTACAATTTGTGATCAATGGAGAATTTTCCAACACCTTATTTTCCTATAGGGAAGTCCTCCAAAGCTCAATTCTAAGCCCTCTTCTCTTTAACATCTACATCTCAAAATGCCAATCTATCCTCAACAATAAATGCGAAATCCTACAATTCGCCGACGACATAGCCATTTCTGCCAGGTCCTCGAATATCGACCGATCTCTACAGACCCTAGAACAAGCAGCCAACAAGCTTGCAGCTCACCTGGTCTCTAAAGGACTCGCCTACCAAGTCAGCTCTAATGGTTTTCTCCAGACGAAGAAAAAGTCCTTTCTCCTACTCAATCAACCTTCAGGACTCGGTAATTACATCATCCACGTCCCACAGATTTTTGGGTATCATTCTTGACCCTAAACTTCACGGCAACCTACATATGGAATTTCTATTTAAAAAATGCACCAAGCTTTTAAACATTCTTAAATCATTGCGAGGTGTCTGGTGGGGAGCCAACCCCGTGCTACTTCTCAACATTTACAAAGCTTTGATCAGAGGCTCAATTGAAACAGCTTTCCATACATTCGTTCTAACAATTTCACCCACTTGGAAAAACTAGAGAAAATTCAAAGGCAGGCTATCCGCTTGTGTCTCGGACTAAGGCAATCAACCCCCTCGAACGTTCTACTTGCAGAATCCGGTATTGGCCCCTTTAGATTCAGACTCATCTACCTAGCTTCTAAATTTTTACTTAAAAGTTTTGCCTCTAACGACAACTTGGTTATTGATAAGCTCTTTGACCTCCAAATCAGCCTCATAAACAACAACAAGTTCGATATTTCGACCAACTTCATCCTATACAGAACATTCCTCAAACTTAAACCCTACAAATCTAAAATCGCTTCTTTCAACCAACTACCCGTGTTCAATCACTTTGAAACCACTCTCTTCACAGCAGACATTCATATCACTCCTCCAGCAATCGTTGAAGAAATCAAGCAGGCTCCCTTCCCGCAATTAATATTCATGGCCACCTACAATCATCTCATTCAAGAAAGGAAGTGCTTCTTCACAGACGCCTCCAAAACTGACTCCCAGGACTATGTCGGCCTTGCTTTTTACTCCCACTCTCCACATACCAGTCGCCAATATAGAATCGACGGAAACGCCTTAATTTTCACAGGGGAGACCCTTGCTCTACTCAAATGTCTCGACTACATACTACAACACAAAATAACGAACTCTTCTATTTTCACCGACTCCCGAAGCCTCGTCGAAATCCTGCTGTCGGTGAAACCTCTGAGAGACCTTAACTACCTAATTTTCGAAATTAAAGAGAGACTCAGATCAGCCTATCTCTCAAACTACAATATCTCTATTATCTGGATCCTCAGCCACTCAGGAATACTAGGTAACGAAACAGCTGACCTTCTCGCCAAAAGAGCCATCCGCACGGGTGAACTTGTCTCGGAACTCATACCACATAATGATTTCTACTCCTTGGCTCGCACTCACTACATCTCTTCTACTAACCGTACTCTAATTGCACAAGCTAATTTAAAAGGCAAGCATTATTTTAATCTAAACCCTTCCTTCCTTCTCCGTCCTTGGTTTATAAAGCTCGGCCTCGAACGGGAAGAAATTGTCACGGCTTGCCGCATTAGAAGCAATCACTACAATCTCCAGGCCAGTCTATTTCGCTGTCATATCACATCTTCGCCTGCATGCGACTGTGGACACCCATCACAGGACATGGACCACACTCTATGGTTTTGTCCTCTTTATCAAAATCACAGGCTTTACCTGCTTAAAAAACTAAAGGAAAAAACCAAGAAGCCTCCTCCTCCTGACATCTTCAAGCTTCTTTTAACACCCTCTGCGGGAATCATCTTATGCCTTGCAACCTTCTTCAAGAAATGTAACCTCAACATCTGAAGTCATAATTTGATCCAATCTCTACAGCATCACTGTTTCCATCATTTTTCGATTTGACCGTGTGGGCCAGTGTGGTCAGGCACGGAGCCATTCAACCAAAGAAGAAGAAGAAGAAGCAGTCATGTAACGTAATTGCGCCTGCGTGCAAAATCCTGCTCTATACTATCGTTTGAATAAGTTAGAAAAAGTGCTAAAACTATTATCGTTAGGATTATGTCGTTTTACTTTGCTCGTTGCCGTTCACTTTGCTATTGTTGTTTCGCTATTGTTGTTCTAACAAGATAACTGGGTTATTAATATTGCAATTAATTAGTGCTAAAACTATTATCGTTAGGATTATGTCGTCTTACTTTGCTCGTTATCATTCACTTTGCTATTGTTGTTCTAACAAGATAACTGGGTTACTAATATTGCAATTAATTGACATTGATCTGATAATCAAAATGTATAATCTAATATGTGCCAGTAAAAATTATAATGTCTTTCAAATCAAAGACAGATGAAAAAAAAAGGATTGGAAAATCATGCATTATTGCAACTAATAGTAAGTATCATAAAAATTAAATCTATAATCTTTAAAATAAAGAAAATATCCAGAACATTTAAATTCTCGTAAGATTTATTTATATAATTCATAGTCTATAATTCATCAGTCTCTTCTTTACAGCTGAATTGGCACTAGTTCAGAGCTTATCTTTCTCCTTCGAACGGGGAGAGAAAAAGATAAACTCTGAACTAGTGCAGCCAGTTCAGCTATAAAGAACAGACCCCATGTCTTTGTAATAAAAGTGCAGGATATTTTAATTTTGAATAGGTAATTATGTATTTAAAATCTTTTATATATGTTATTTTAGAAAGCAAATTCAGCTTGCAACAGATCGCAGACAATTTAAACAAGAAAATTCCGAAAGTAAAGTTAATAATTTTATCAACATCAGGTATATGGATATATTAAATTAATATATAAAAGTGTTATGTTAAAATCTCTTTTTATTAAACATTATAATTATGTTCATATAAAGTGTTTTAAAGTGTTATAAAGTTTACATATAAAATTATTTTTACTTCATTTTCATAAACTTTATTTTACAGATTCTTCACCAAGTGCCAATTCCAATGCTACGTTAAATATTAATACATCAAATGTGATACTTGAAATCGAAGAAGGCACTTATATTCCGTCAAGCAATAACTGTGATACTGAACAGTGTGATGCAAAGTCTGATTTTAATTTTACAAATTGTGATAATACAAATGACAGAGATAATATTAAAAATTCTACGCATTTGACTGAAGATGCTCTTTCTATCGATGAGAATTTTAATACATTTGTTGTTAGGAACAACAACGAGATGGGTGGTAAGTCTATGATATGTATAATTAATCGGATTATAACACATTATACAATGAATATTCTGTACACAATTTTTTTAACATACGTTACATGACAATACATTTATAGCTTTTGCAACATAAGTTACTCGCAACAAAAATGTCTCTACTTTATTTTCATAAATTTTATTTTACAGATTCTTCACCAACTGCCAATTTCAATGCTATGTTAAATATTGATACATCAAATGTGATACTTGAAATCGAAGAAGGCACTTATATTCTGTCAAGCAATAACTGTGATACTGAACAGTGTAATGCAAAGTCTGATTTTAATTTTACAAATTGTGATAATACAAATGACAGAGGTAATATTAAAGATTCTACACATTTGACTGAAGATGTTCTTTCTATCGATGATAATCCTAATATGTTAGTTGTTAGTAACAACAACGAGATGAATAGTAAGTCTATGATATGTACAATTAATCGGATTATAACACATTATATAATAAACATTCTATATGCAGCTTTTTTACATACTTTGCATGACAATACATTTACAATTTTTGCAACATAATATACTCGCAATAAAAATGTCTCCACTTTATTTTTATAAATTTTATTTTACAGATTCTTCACCAACTGCTAATTCCAATACTACTTTAAATATTGGTACAGCAAAAATAAATTACGATATCGAAAATGTTTCGACAATATTCCTGATGTGAAACAGATCGTTCAATGTTGTAATCAATTTAACTCTACTTCTAAAATATGTGAAAATGCAAATGTCATTGAGAAAGTTAGAATCCTATAAAAACTCCAAAGATCTCCAAAGTACAAAATGTTAATATATTAGTAAAAAATACAATGCGTCCAATGCACAGAGAAAAGGTTGATAATATTATGTATAACAATATGCAATTGAATAATACGTATAGTGTCACTAATAATAATAATGTTTTTCCAAATGCAAATAAGGCTTACGTTATCAATAATATTTCAAATGATACATTTGCTCCAATTGCCGAATCTACACTCGTAGAGAATCAATTAAGTTTAGAGTGTGAAATGAATGATAATAATACTGAGTCTGATACATCCATTATATCTAAGACTAATTTTGATGATAGTTTTCATTTGTCAGATTGCTCTATGTTTGAAAACACAGATGAAGATGAAAATAAAGATAAAACTGAAAGTACACATACGATTAATACAAGTGAAAATAAAACTGTGAACAGTACATTAAATTTGACATCCTCATTCTCATCTAAAGTATATGATGATAGAAATATGCATGTAGAAACTTCTGACAATCCTAAATTGAAACTAAATATGTGCCCATATTGTGAAAAATTTCAAACGCAATTTGCAAGGCACTTAGAATCAGTACATAAAACTGAAGAAGATGTGACAAAGTTTCGTTTTTTACCTAAGGGTAAGTTGTATGTTATATACAAAGTTGCCAACATTAGATGTATAGCTTCATTTTAAACAATAAAGTCCTTAAACTGAAAAAAATATCATATATAAAAAATTTTGCTAACCATAGTATTTGATCAAACAATTTCTTTCTGATATTTTTCAAATATTAGTAATTTATTGTGTATATTATGTTTAAAATTTTTAATAATTTACTTTTAATTTAATCGTAATTTATCATACATTGTGTACTTATCATTTCAGGTAACCCGGAACGAAAGAAGATTATTGGTCTACTTAGACGACAAGGAAATTTCATATATAATACAAATTTTAACTTAAATAAAGGAAATTTAATTGTGTGCCGGCGTCCAAGAGAAAATTTGGATAGACAAGCAGCCGATTTTATTCCTTGTGCAAAATGCAAAGGTTTTTTTTCTAAAAATAATATAAGACATCATTTTGCGTCATGTGCACAAAAAAGGGAATATCCTCAAAGAAATGTAAAAATATTGGGACGTACTGTGGCTTGTCGTATACATTACAGTGCAAATACACCATTAAGAAGATTGGTATTTCCAGTGATGAGGGAAGACAGTATAACTCAAATTATTAGATACGATGAGCTGTTGATTGGTTATGGTAATAAAATGTGTCAGAAGTATCGTCTCCAACATCAGCACGATATGATCAGAGCGCGACTGAGATTACTTGGACGATTTCTTATAATTTTGAGAGATCTCGATAACATTACAGATTTTTCTTCAATATATGATCCAACAAAATATGAACAATGCATCAAAGCTGTCAATAAATTCGCGCAATTTGATTAAAAGACTTGGACATATAAAACACCATCCATTGCATCATCTTTGGGAACACTTATAAAACAAGTTGGGAAAATTTTAAGAAGTATGTGTATTAAGAAACAAGATTTTAACAGACAAACTGTGGTAAAAAATTTTTTGAAATTATTTGAAGAGGATTATCCTGTCACTGTAAATAAAATTGTATTTGAAACTCAAGGGCATCGAAAAAGGCAAAAAAATATTGTTTTGCTATCTATAAATGATATTAAGATATTCAATGCTTATCTTAAAACTGAACGCACAAAAGCTCTAAAATTTTTACAAACAAATGGTTTCTCAATTCAAGTATGGCGTATGCTAGCTGAAACAACATTAATATCAATTATAATATTTAATAGAAGGCGTGCTGGTGAACTAGAGCGTGTTTTAATTGAAAATTTGGAAAATTGTGCGGCAATTTCAAGAGAAGAAGTACCTGAATTATATAAATCTTTATCCAAATATGTAAGAATGACAATACGCGGTAAATTAGGAAGAACGGTTCCTGTGTTACTCCATGAAGAAGTATTAAAATGTATGCAAATGATCGTTAATTATCGTAAACATGCTGGTGTTCCCGAAAATAATGCTTATATTTTTGGTATATATACACCCGATAAAAAAAGATACATGTATTTGAGAGCATGTGTATTAATGCGAAAATATTCTAAAATTTCTGGAGCGAAAATGCCAGCTTCATTACGAGGTACAATGTTGCGGAAACATATTGCTACAGTATGTATTTCATTAGATATATCTGAACATGAAGTGAATGATCTAGCTGATTTCATGGGCCATCACGAAAAGATACATAAATCGCACTATAGACAGTCAATCATAACAAAAGATTTAGCTATATCACGTTTACTCAAATACGCACAAGGAGAAGATACAACAGATGAAAGCGATAATGTTGATGAGGATGAGAATGAAAATAAAGATGATCCGACTAATGATAATAACTCAGATTTAAGTTTAAATACTTCTGATACTTCATTATTAACAAAAACAAGACTATTTAAACAGTTGCCTAGCAAAGAAAAAAATATCAGTAATCATATAAATAATAATACAGAGAAAACAAAAGGTACGTTTGAATAATTTCTGTTAAATACACATATTACTCTTTGTTAACAGTTCTTATAATAAATGTAAAAGGCGATTTTAGGTAAATACTGTTTAAAATAATTATTAAATGGCAGATATTATAATATAAGAAAAAGAAAATTTCTATTATTGTTTTCTATATTACAATTATGCAAAAGAAAAATATTTTTCAAGATTACTTTGGATTTTTTTTTAAATAGTTATATTTTTTTAAATTCTTTCTCCTATCATTTAGTGATCATCTCAACTGGCATTCATCTAAACACATATATTCTATATAAACATATACATAAATGTGAATTTTGTCATTTTTTTAGTAAACCGTTTGGCTTCTAAGAGGAAAATTAATCATAATATTGAAAATGTGATCGAATCAGATGATGAATGTAATACAGAATTAGATTTAAATATTTTATCATCAAAAAAGACGAAACAATCTGAACAGATGACTAGAGGAAAGAATAACGTAAATAGTAATACACAGAAAAAGAAAAAGAAAAGTAAGTTTAAATAATTTTTGGATTAAGTATACAAGTTGCTATTTATTAAATAATATATTTCATAATAAATATACTAAATTAATATAACTTTATTATTATTTTAGCATCTCATTCTGCTTCTACAAGAAAAAGTACTCATAAGATCAGATGGACGGACGATGAACGCACAATAGTTTTATCTTCATTCCAAACTGCCATAAAAAATAAAAAATTGCCATCTTTGCATGAAATTAACGAAATAAAAATCAAATATCCTGTATTAAAGGCCCGTACAAGTGCTTAGATAAAAACTTGGTTACATAACCAAATAAGAACAAATATTTAAAACTATTATCGTTAAAATGTGTCGTTAAAATTGCTCTTGTCGTATATATATTCTGCTATTGTCGTTTTGCAAGAAAAACATTTTATTACAGTTTGTGTTATTACAGTAAGTTTCTTAAATGTCTTAAAATTATCTAACTTCTTTTTGGCTATCCTCTAATCACAGCAAAAAATGCTTTTTATTTCAGAAAACGAATCGTTCAAAATTGTGTTATCGCCACAAATACGAGTATTGCTTTCAATACCAAAATACTATGCTACGATGAAAGAATTCCATTTTTACATTACACCAATGCGATACAACTTCATTAAGATTCAACAGTATAAATTTAATATTCTTGAAACATTTCTTTAATTATAATAATTATATAGATTTAAGATTATTTAAAAGTATTTAATAGACAAGAAGTTATTATTTTCTTAAATAGAGCTGATTTATTATTTTTTATCCAAGATAGATTTTATATACCAAAGATAGAAGATAAATTTGAGAGTTATATTTTTATTTTATTTTGTTTTAAGAGTTTTCCTATATATCATAAATATATATCTCGTTATGTATAATTCCTAAATGTATATAATATTAATAACGTAGAATATATACAACTTTTGTTAAACCATGGCAAACAAAATTCAATTGAGTATGATAAAGTATTCATAAGATAAAGCATTTATATACAATATACATGATTTATGCAAATAGTCATTTCACGGTGACTTACAAAAGATTTTAAAGTGATTTGATGAAGTATAATAAATACGTATCTGCAATTAGAATAGTTTTCAAATATAGATACAGATTTCAAATACAGATAACAAGTTTAATCAAATAATATGTAAATTATATGTTTATTCATACTTATCTGCACAATAATTATGAATTTTTGTTTAAAAATATATTTGTGTAATACTATTTATATTAACAAAAGAGAAAAAGACAAAATTTTATTTAATAAAAAACATACCTTTTAATATAATTGGATTTCATTTTATACTAAAAATTTGCCTTTTATTAAAATATTAACATTAGTATTAAGGTAAGTTAAAATGTAACAGAGTCTAAAAACAGAAATTCACAATAAGATAACAGAAAGTACAATGTTTGCGAAAAATAAAGTTTGTAATCGCAATATATATACCGGGTGTTAAATTTCAAACGTAACAGGTGGAATATCTCGTAAACAATGCATTTTAGAAAAAAATGTTTCCTACCAAAGTTGTAGGGTTTCGAGGGGGACATAACATAGTAATATTCATATGACCTTGGGCGGCGTCTCCAAGATCAAGTGGAGGTAAGAATAAATTTTTTAAATGGAAACCTATATTTTTTATTATAACATCTTTTTCTACTAATTAACTTGAACAACTTTTATCTGAAGCATTTTTTTATTTACCTAATATTTTTTAAGATATTCAAGAAAAACTTGGTAATTCTTTCAACATGTTTTTCTATGTAAAAATTCTGTCTTTTTTATTTAAAGATTTATTAATAAAGCATTTTTTCTTTTCTGAATCTTTTCCTTCTGTCATTTGACTTTCAAGCAGATGTATTGTAGTCGATCAGAAAAAACACATAACAGATAGACTGAGCACTCAGTGTGTTTACATTTTTTGTTGTATCGTCAGCGCCAATGCACGGACTTTCATATTTACGGAAGAAGGTGGGAATGTGTAACTTTTTAAATCAGTTACAGTAGTGCGACTAATGTGGTCATTAGAGTAAATTGTGTTTCCATTTTCTATTCTTTTTTCACTTGCCGTTATGGTGCGTTATACTGATGTGGAATATCGTGACATGCTTTTAATTTATGGTGAATGTAGACGAAATGCTAGAGAAGCTGCTAGAGTTTACCGTCAAAGATACTATAATAGGCTCCATTATCCATCTCCCATGGTCTTCATTCGTGTATTTTATCGTTCAGGAGAGCACGGAACTTTTGCCGCTCACCGCAATATAAATCGGCCTCGTCCAGTTTGTAATGAGGGAATGACAATAAACGTTTTAGCAGCAATTACTGTGAACCCTCATTACAGTACACGACAATTGTCACGGGAACTTGGAACATCCAACGTAAATGTTTGGAATATTTTGTGTCGTCAACACCAACATCCATATCATATCCACTTACACCAAGCATTAACGCAGGAAGATTATAATAGAAGATTAGAATTTTGCCGATGGGCCTTACAGCGCTATGAAGAAGATGAAATGTTCTTTTCTAAAATATTGTGGAGCGATGAAGCTACATTTCATAACAGTGGCCATGTGAATCGTCATAATCTTCATTATTGGAGCGACCAAAATCCTAGATGGTTAAGACAAATTGATCATCAACATGTATGGTCGTTGAATGTGTGGTGTGCCATTATTGGTGACACAATTATCGGCCCATTTTTCTTCGATAATATCGTTAACGGACGAATTTTTTTGAACTTTCTGGTTGAGGAACTACCTCCTCTTCTGGAAGATTTGCCTCTAAACCTTCGACAGAACATGTGGATGCAACTTGACGGAGCACCTTACCACTTTAGTGTAATCGTCAGACAACACATGAATGTTATTTTTCCTGACCGATGGATAGGTCGGGGAGGTCCAGTGTCTTGGCCTCCCAGATCACCTGATCTGACTTGCCTAGATTATTATTTGTGGGGTAGAATCCGGGAAATTGTTTATGTTAATCCTCCAACTACAAGAGAAAATATGATAGAACGAATACGCGAAGCGTGCGGAAGAATTTCAAGAGACGAATTACAAAGTGTGCATAATGGTTTCCAACGAAAATTACAAGCTTGCATAGATGTAAGAGGACAACATTTTGAACACTTAGATTAATGGAATTTAAAAAAAAAAAAAAAAGAATTTGGTTGACTTCGATACTCTTTCTAAAAATTCTTTTTGTAAAAATTCTTTTATTTTTAAATGTGAAGATTTATGAATAAAGTTTATTTCTTATTTGCTTCATTAATTATTTTCTTTTTTATTTTTTGAGTCCTTTTGTTCCATTATTTGATCTTCAATATCGTAAGCTGAAGAGTTACCAAGTTTTTCTTGAATATCTTAAAAAATATTAGGTAAATAAAAAAATGCTTCAGATAAAAGTTGTTCAAGTTAATTAGTAGAAAAAGATGTTATAATAAAAAATATAGGTTTCCATTTAAAAAATTTATTCTTACCTCCACTTGATCTTGGAGACGCCGCCCAAGGTCATATGAATATTACTATGTTATGTCCCCCTCGAAACCCTACAACTTTGGTAGGAAACATTTTTTTCTAAAATGCATTGTTTACGAGATATTCCACCTGTTACGTTTGAAATTTAACACCCGGTATATATATATATATATATATATATATATATATATATATACTATTTTAATTCTTTATATAATAAAATAGTGTTTAGTAAATTTAAATTCTTCCATTGCATCAAAAAATTTTGTTATATTTTACCTTAATTTATACATATTGGCTGAAAAGTGGTATAATATCATTCTATAAACATACTTTGACAAAAAACTTGTTTTCCAAGATAATCCATGCCTAAAAGGATGAATGTTGATTTTTCCATTACATATTACAAGATTCTATTAGCGAAGACTATAATATTGAACTCTCGCTTAAAAGATTCTCGTGTTTTGTAAATGGATTGCCTCCAGATATGCAAGCTGGATCCCTGGTTTACAAATTAGAGCGGTTCTATTACTTTCGCCTGCTTAAAATGAAAATAAACATGATAACATTTTAAATAGACAGCGTGACATTAAGATCTTGTTCGTTTAGCGATCTTACCAATATAATTGTCATCATTCCAATTCAATCTTCCTTTAGGTTGAGCAGTCAGAAAGCACAATACTTAAAAACATTACCTCGAACTGTAGTTGCACAATAGTTATGCCAATACGCGTAGACTCAAAAATGCATTATTTCTAGTGTAAAGGTCTCACTGTAAATAAAAGAGATTGATTAATGATTTGAAAATTATTAGGCTTATGTTACATATACATACTCTTGTATTATGAAATATGAAAATATAACAAAAATACTCATCTCTAATTATTATATATCTTATTACATACATCCGAGGACTTGTCCATTGTTAAAGTGCTTAAAGCTCTTTCATGTAAGCAAAGAATGCTTACTCAATGTCACTACGTAGAAAAAGCAAAACCTCGGAAGCTTACAAATATATGTTTAAAACTACAAACACAATAATGAGATATTAAAACAGTGACATACGCGAGGTTAGAATATCTGTCACATGTGCAGTAGACAATGTATAAAAACCATAGATATATAGACTGGATTGAGCATTGCGAGATAAACAAACAGGCGCCAACAAAAGTCTCATCAAACAGGCGAAAGTCTCATTTACGCTGGCGATGGCGAAAATCAGTGAGCGAGTGTGGCAGCATTCACGAGAAAAGTTTATAGATTATGTAAACGATAAGCTAAATCTCATGCAATTCCTAGATCTGTCGGAGAAGGATCAAATTGATCTGATAGCGGCAGGTATCAGGCTGCCGATGATCCAGGGCCGCCATGGATGCCCGTTTGGAGAAACTCTCCAGCTTCATCGAGCACATGCGGAGAATCACGGAGGCCACAGTAACCACGTCCAACGCTGGGTATAAAACCCAGGCTTCGAGGCCGTCCGGGAGCAGCGCAAGGGAGCGACGGGCAAGGACGTCGTTTGCCATAGCTGTCAGCGAAAGGGTCATCTAGCCAGGGATTGCCGATCAACGCCGGTGACGTGCCGAAATTGCCTGCGAAGGGGACACATCGCCAAGGACTGCCGATCACCCCAAGTGATCTGTTACCACTGCCAACAACCGGGACATACAAAACCGCAGTGTCCGTCGGCAGCAGCATCAGGACAGCAGAAAGCGGGAAATAAGGTAGAGCGAAAACCGGAGAGCGTCACAACTATCGAAGCCGAGCGTCTATTCGAGGTACCGTACGTGCGTTTAGTTAATATAAGCGGGAAAAAATGTGCAATAAAAGCTCTGGTCGATTCGGGTAGTCCGATAAGCCTCATTAGAAAAACGGAATACGCGGAATTTTTAAAGAATAGAGAATTGGAACCGTTAACGTCAAGTCAAAAGTTTTCGGGAGTCGGAAATACGCCTATCGAGATATTAGGCACAATTGAAACATTAGTAAGAATTTACGATCTGGATCGCGACTTAGAAATGCGACTCTATGTAGTACCAGATACGACTATTAAATACGCTGTGATAATAGGTAGATCTTTTTTCAGTGATAATAATTTAACAGTCACTCACAAACCGAACATTTGGAAATGTGAGATTACGGAAAACCGATGTGCGGAATCTGAAGAGATTTTAAACATAAACGCGATTGAGACGCGAGATCGAAACGACCTAATTTTAAGTAATCTAGACGAAAATATCGGCTTAAATGAGAAAACGAAGTTATTAGAGACCTTCGCCGAGGTAGACGATATGCGGATAAAAACAATTAAAGATAACTATCAAGTCAGGGTCAATATAAAAGATGACTCAGTTTACGCGTACGCGCCTCGACGAATGTCTTACAACGAAAGATTAAAATTAAGAGAAATTACCGATGATTTGTTAGAGAGAAAAATAATTGTTCAAAGTAATTCTCCTTATTGTGCGAGAATCGTACCGGTAACGAAAAAAAATGGAAAAACACGTATGTGCGTGGATCTTCGTCCTCTAAATCAGAGAATCTGTAAACAGAACTTTCCAGCTCCGATCATAGAAGACCAAATAAATAGCTTGCAAGGGAAACAGGTGTTTACGGTTCTCGATTTGAAAGACGGATTCCATCAGATTGATGTACACCCGGACGATACAAAATATTTTTCATTTGCGACGCCAGATGGGCAATTTGAATATGTAAAATTACCGTTTGGATATGCGAACGCTCCGGCGGAATTCCAGAGGAGAATTCTACAAGTTTTTCAGCCACTAATTCGCGAGGAAAAAATATTAATATACATGGACGATATGATCATCGCGACTAGCTCAGTTGAGGAAAATCTTAATAATTTAAAAGAAGCGCTGATTGTGTTAAAACAATACGGGTTCGAGTTAAACTTAGCGAAGTGCCAATTTCTAAAATTCAAAATAGAATATCTGGGGTACATGGTCTCACGAGAGGGAATTACAATGAGTAATAGGCATACGCAAGCCATATCCGAGTTCCCGAAACCGAAGACGGTGAGACAAGTGCAGAGTTTTCTCGGGTTGACTAACTATTTCCGGAGGTTTATAAAAGATTACGCGAAGATAGCGCAGCCGCTGCATAGATTGACAAAAAAGACCGTGAGTTTCGTTTTCAACGAGGAATGTGAGCGGGCCTTTGAGATACTTAAAAAAGAATTGACTAATTACCCGGTGTTACGCCTGTACAATCCCGCGGCCGAAACGGAACTACACACAGACGCTAGTGGATCGGGTTATGGAGCGATCCTCCTACAGAAACAGTTGGACGACAAATTGGCCGCTATCGCGTATTTCAGTAAAGCCACCTCCGACATTGAAAAGAAATTCCATAGTTACGAACTCGAGACGTTAGCAATTGTGAAAGCATTAGAGAGGTTTCACATATATTTACAGGGTATTAGTTTTAAGGTAGTAACGGACTGTAATTCGCTGGTCTTAGCCTTAAAAAAGATTAATATAAATCCGAGAATCGCGCGGTGGAGCTTAGCTTTTCAAAATTATAGTTTCGAGGCAGTACACCGAAGCGGAGATAAGATGACACACGTCGACGCGCTTAGTAGAAATATATACACAATAGACACGCTTACAAAGGAGGATGAGTTAATGTATAGGCAATTAGCCGATCCGAATTTACAGAAACTCGCCGAAACGATCGAGTTAAAAGGAAATAAGAAATTTACGATAATTAATGGTATGGTTTTTAGGATGCATAATGAGCGAGCATTATTCGTAGTATCGGAAACGATGACCGAGAATATCATACGGGTTTACCACGACGAAATGGGCCATGTGGAAACGGAAAAGACGCTAAAGGGAATTCTGGGACACTATTAGTTCCCAGGCATGAAAATGAGGGTAAAGTCACATATAGAAAATTGCGTTAAGTGTCTTCAATTCTCTCTGTCCAACCAACACATGGAGGGAGAAATGCAAATAGTGGATAAAGGCACTAGTCCTTTTGAAACGTTGCACATGGACCATTTCGGGCCGTTGGAGACTTCGCCGGAAGGTTATAAATATATATTAGTAATAATTGACGCGTTCACGAAGTATGTCTGGCTGATGCCTACGAAAACTACAAACACGAAAGAAGTGGAAAAGAATCTCACCTTTTTATTCAATATATTTGGGGTGCCGCAACGAATAGTTAGTGACAGAGGTACTTGTTTTACGTCGCAAGACTTTGAAAAGTTCGTAGCAAAGTGTAAGATGAAGTATGTAAAAGTAGCGATCGCTTCGCCGTGGGCGAACGGACAGGTCGAGCGAGTGAACCGTTTTATAAAAAGTACGCTTGCGAAAACCACCGTCAATCCGATAGATTGGAAAGCGAATTTAAATGATGTTCAATATGTATTAAATAATACACACAACAAAGCGATCAA
Source organism: Polyergus mexicanus (assembly GCF_030449975.1). NCBI lineage: Eukaryota > Metazoa > Arthropoda > Insecta > Hymenoptera > Formicidae > Polyergus > Polyergus mexicanus. The sequence goes on along the minus strand of NW_027223326.1, from coordinate 5,049,452 downwards.
TACAACACCGAGTAATCTGTTATTAGGATACAACCAGCGAAACCATAAAGATAAGGATCTGTGCGAATTTATAGATAGGCTAACTAAAATAGAGACTGAGATATTGGAAAAGCGAGCGGCGATGCGCGACAGTGCGCAAATAGCGAATAAAACAATGCAGAACTACAATAAAATGTATTACGATAAAAAACATAGGAAACCGTCGATGTATAAAGAAGGAGATTTAGTAATGATAAGGAGTTTAACGATTAAGCCGGGAGTGAATCAGAAGTTGCTTCCCAAATACAAAGGGCCATATGTAATAAAGATCGTACTCAAAAAGAACCGATACGTGGTCGCGGACAAAGAAGGGTATAATCGCACGCAGAAACCGTACAACGCGATACTTTCCTGTGATAAACTAAAACCGTGGATACGGGTAGGAAGTAACCCGGATTCAACCGAAACCGAAACCGAAACTGAAATCGAAACCGAAACCGAGTTAGAAATAGAAAATGAGAGCGAAGGCTGTGGAAAAGAATGAAACAGTGTAACAGTACTTGTATATGCCAAAGTCTATCATAAGAGTTGATTAATTGTAAGAAGTGTGAACGTGCTATAGAGTGATAAGGAAAAAACGATATTATAAATTGTAAAACAGCGTTCGAGGTCGAACGACATGTCAGGCTGGCCGAACTGTAAGAATATGTCATGTAAGATAGATTAGAAACACCCGTTAAGTTGACTCGGTGAATTCGAGAGATATCGAGTGGCCAGGCGCGGCGAATAGGAGCGCGACACGGGGGATTCGATAAGTATCGAATCCCCGACGCCCGTATAAATTTCGGAGAGAAGGAGCTCAGAGAGACACAGTCAGTAGTAGAAGCGTGAGAGAAAGAGAAGCGGGAGAGAAAGTAGTAGAGTCAGATGCGAGAAAGTAATCGGATATTTTAAATTGAGAAAAATAGATTCGTGTGCTAAGCCAGGTCGGGCTCACGTAGGAAAGAGGCTGGACGGTGGTCAAATAGGACCCCTCCGGTGCATATTAGTTAATTTGCGGCGAGAGATCGAGGGACGAGCTAAAAGCACGCGGGAACCGGGTAGCGGGATTGTACTACACCGGCGAGCCACGTGGCAGAAAGTTCGAGAAGAATTCAGCGCCATATTAAGTGAAGTAGAATCGGAGCACGGACTCTGTAAAGTACAGGAGCAATAAACTATATGTCTATATATTTAAGTTAAAAAGAGAGCATTTATTCACGAGACAAAAATCACCCGCCCTTCTCGAGAGAATCTTACACTTTATTGTTAAATATAAATAATAAGACGTTACAATTATAAACGAGTATTTTCTGTTATATCTTCTTAGCTTATAATATAAGAGTATATATATGTAACATAAGTCTAATAATTTTCAAGTCATTAATCAATTTCTTTTATTTACAGTGAGATCTTTATGCTAGAAATAATACGTTTTTGGATCTACATGGGCTGTGATAACTATTGTACAAGTACAATATGAGGTGATGTTTTTAAGTATTGTGTTTTCTGACTCTTTGTTCAACTTAAATAAAGACTGAATTGTGGTGATGACAATTATGCTAGTAAGATTGCTTTATGAGATCTTAATGTCACGCTACCTATTTATATTAGATCATGTTTATTTTTATATTAAGCAGGCAAAAGCAATAGATCGGCACTAATTTGCAAACCAGGGATCCAGCTTGCATCGAATGTATGGATGGAATCCATTTACAAAGCACGAGAATCTTTTAAGCGAGAGTTCAATAATATAGTCTCCGCTAATAGAATCTTGTGATCTGTAATGGAATAATCAACGCTCATTTACCAACTTGCAGTGTTTATTGAAGAAATCACGATTTTATACTGTTGACATGTTAGAAGACGATATGAAGATTGAGTGTTTGAAGATTGAATATTTGTATCGTTATTCGTTATTATCAGTTAGTGAATACATCAGCGAAGACAGTGCTTTGGGATATTATATCCAAATATGGCATATTGTAATATTTATATTATTATATAAATAGGAAGTGTGACATTAAGATCTCATTCATAAAGCAATCTTACCAACATAATTGTCATCATCACGATTCAGTCTTGTAGGTTGAATGAACAGTCAGAGAATATAATACTTAAAGACATTATCTCATACTGTAGTTGCACGATAATTATCCCAGCATGTGTAGACCTAAAAATACATTATTTCTAGAGTAAAGATCCTACTTTAAATAAAAGAGATGATTAATGACTTGAAAATTAGTAGGCTTATGTTGCATATATGTACTCTTATATTATAAATTATAAAGATATAACAGAAAATACTCGTTTCTAATTATAATGTTTTATTACTTATGTCTAAGAACTTGTCCCACATTACTAAAATACCCAAGCTCTATCAAATTAGCAAAGAATACTTATCCAATATCATTTCGTACGAAGAGCAAAATCTTTAAACCTACAAATATGTTTGATACTAAAAACTGATAATGAAATATTAAAACAGTGACATACGTGAGGTTAAAATATCTGTCATGTGTGTAGTAAGCAATATAGAAAAACGCTCTGTTAGAATATCTTCATAATTTATATATAGTCTTTTTTCTTGTATATGTGTATTTTACGTATGATATACTATCCGCAAAAACGATTAATAATTGTATGATACTCTTTTGTACGTATAATCTCTCGATGCCATAACGGATAACGTATGTGGAATTTTAATTTCGGAATAATACAGTTATTAATTGTTTACGGATAGCATGTATAACAGGAAAAATACAGATATACAAAAAATAAATCCATATGTAATTAATAAAAATATTTTAAGAGAGCGTTTTCTACATTGCCTACTGCACAGATAACAGATGTCCTAACTTCGCGTATGTCACTGGCTGCGGTAAGATGACATATTTGTGAGATACCAATAATAGATAAAACATCGACATATAGACTTGGCCTGTGTATACACATGTAAAAATCCGCTTTTTAGAAAAGGATGTAGCGTTGTGCGGCCAATATCTCTTTCTATTTAACATCAATCAATGAAAGAGACAGAAATGGCCGCAGTCATATTCTTTTTCTCTCATTATTTTTGATATACGCATTTGGAACAACGGATAACGCAGAGTCCAGGTCTATATATCAATGCTTTATCTATCATTGGTGTCTCACGAATATTTGTCATCTTACTACAGCCAAAAATGACATACCCGAAGTTAAGATATCTATGCGTGCAGTAGACAATGTAGAAAACGCTTTAATATTTTGTATATTTTTATGTATAATATACTGGTTCGTTGTCATGCGTCATGCGTGAGCAAGAGCGGATGTGTCTAAACGTGTCGACGCGCGTCCATGTGCGTCCATACGCGTCCAGACATGTTCACATGCAATCTCCCGCGTTTGGACCTTATTTTTAATGTCGATTAAATCCTATTTAATCAACCTGTTTTAAAATTCAATTACCACTTCATGGTCATATGATATGTATATGTCAGAGTCAAATCGCGTACGAAAAGAAGTATGATATACTGTCGGTAAACAATTTTATTGATAATTACACTGTTCTTTTCCGCACTTCAAATTTCACGTATATCACGGCATCGTGAGATTTTATTTAAGAAAAGTACAATACAATTTTTAATTGTTTGCGGACAACGTACCATACATATATAATCAAAAATTATACAATAAATAAATTCATATTAAATAATAAAAATATTTTAACAGAGCGTTTTCCTACATTGCCTACCGCACATATGACAGATATCTTAACTTTGCGTATTTCACTGCTTTAATATCTTTATTATCGTGTTTGTAGTATCAAACATATATTTGTAAGCTACCGAAACTTTGCTTTCTCTGCGTACTGACATTGAATAAGCATTTTTTCTTACATGAAAAAGTTTGGGTACTTTAACAATGAGGGACAAGTCCTTGAATTTATGTAATAAGACACATTATAATTATAGGTGAGTATTTTTGTTATATTTTTATAGTTTATAATGCAAGAGTATATACATGTAACATAAGCCTAATAATTTTCAAATCATTTCCCAGATAGCCAAGTCTGTTCGAACAGATTTTGCCAAACGTCTGCTACAAATTTTTGTCAACAAAAAGATTCCAGATTGTATACAAAGTCTGTTATATCAGATAATGATAGCGGAATATCAGCAGGAATGTTACAAAACCTGCTGACATAATTTGACAGCAGATCGGTAGCAGAAACCGAGCAGAATTTGCACAACGCAATTTGATGTCAAATTGATAGCAGAAATCGAGCAGGATCTGCGCGCGCGCAATCTGACGGCAGATTGGCAGCAGAAATCGAGCAGGATCTGCTAATATGACTTGACATCAGATTGTCGGCAGAAATCGAGCAAGATCTGCGCGCGCGCAATCTGATGGCAAATCGGCAGTAGAAATCAAACAGAATCTGCAGCTTTTAGCATTCATATAATTTATTAAGATAGTATAGTTTATTCGTTTACAGCTATACGGCGCACTATTCACTTTCTATATCCGTATTCAAGTTCTTGTCACGAGCGTATATAATGCCTGCAAAATGCGGCTAATAGCATCGTAATTATTTCTATCAATTTAATTTCTGATACGACTCCCGTACCGGGAATTCAGATATTTAACTGATTTTTAGCAAATCAAACAGATAAATATCCGATTTTCACTTATTTGGAAAGAAATTATCCAAATAAGTGAAAATCGTTCGTTATTATATGTATTTAAGATATAAAATAGAAATTAACTTCGATATAAATAAAATATTTTAATTTTGATTTAATTTCATAAATTAATTATTCAAATTTTCATATATATATTATATTAATACATATTATTAAAGCCAGGATACCTGGCTTTCAACAATTTGCTGATGAATGTTTGAATTTGCGAGGTGGTCTATCTTCGGTAATTTTAATTTAATGTATTGCGAATGTTTATGAATTTACTGAGTAATCTATCTTCCGGTTAATTTTTATTTTAATTTAATGTGTTGCGCTGAAGATGGCTAAAAGATTAGCCGAAACGTCCGCTTTGCGTTTATTTATGTAACGTGAGTTTCTTTAATATACTTTTTTGCGCCTTTATAACTGCGCCTGGCTCTTATTGCCAATATATCCCTTTAATAGATTACATATTACTAATATTATAAATTTATGTTATTAATACAAACGTCAGAAAATGACATCCCGTGAATGTGACATATCAACTATTGACGTCATTTTTGAATCTTATGAGACCTAACTTTAGGATTAACTCTAATTGGTTATTTTGTGACCAAAATTTACTGTCATTTTGCTACTTGGACTCAAGACCCTTTAAATGTTTAAATCCATTTAAATGTACCATTTTATATAAATGTTTAGAAATTGCTCGATTTCTGCTGTCAATCTGCCGTCAGATTGCGCGCAGGCTCTGCGTGATTTCTGCTGCCAATCTGCTCACATTGCCTGTTAGCAGGCTCTGTCGACAAAACCTGAGCTTAATGTGGTCACAGATGGCTATGGTGTTGGCATGAAATTCTGATTAAATTTGCTGCCAATCTGCGCGCATGCTGCTAGCATTTTGCTATTTGGGTTATCAATCTCTTTTATTTAGTAAGATCTTTATACTAGAAATAATGTATTTTTGGGTCTACGCGTGATGGAATAATTATTGTACAAGTACAGTATGAGATAATGTTTTCAAGCATTGTGTTTTCTGACTGTTCGTTCAACCTAAAGAAAGACGGAATTGCGATGATGACAATTATGCTGGTAAGATTGCTTTACAAGATCTTAATGTCGCGCTATCTATTTATATTATATCATGTTTATTTTCATATTAAGCAGACAAAAGTAATTGATCGGCACTAATTTGCAAACCAGGGAACCAGCTTGCATTGAATGTCTGGAGGGAATTCATTTACAAAGCACGAGAATCTTTTAAGCGAGAGTTTAATATTATAGTCTCCGCTAATAGAATCTTGTGATCTGTAATGGAATGATCAACGCTCATTCACTAACTTGCAATGTCTGTTGAAGAAATAAGGATTTTATACTGTTGACATGTTAGAAGACTGGATATGATGATTGAGTGTTTGAAGATAGAACATTTGTATCGTTATCCAATTAGTGAATACATCAGCGAAGACAGTGCTTTGGGATATTATATCCAAATATGGCATATTGTAATATTTATATTATTATATATATTATATGTATCACAAAAGAAAAATCTTACAACATTTTGTTCTTAACCGATTTATCAACATTACAATTACATTGCAGTGTTCATATGAACACATTATTTTTCAGAGAAATAATCTTGTATCAATATGATAATTATATTTGTAATAATTATACTTGAAGGTTTACATTACGTACTATCACATATAATGCATATACATATGTTGAAATGTGGAATTATTAGAAATATTAGAATAGATATATTTATATATTTGTGTATCGGTGTATTTCATATGGTAACCAACGAAAAATTTTACGGCACTCTTTCGCACTTGAAATCTTATGATTTTTGAAATCTTTGCCGTGACATACGTGAAATTTTAAGTGCAAAAGAATACGGTATAATTCTTCATTGTTCACCATACGAAATACACCTATATACAAATATATAAATATATCTATTCTAATATTTCTAATAATTCCACATTTCAACATATGTATATGCATTATGTGAGACAGTACATACATGTAAATCTTCAAGTATAACTATTATAATATAATTATCATATTGATACAAGATTATTTCTTTGAAAAATAATGTATTCATATGTATACAATAATGTAATTGTAAAATTGATAAATCGGTTAAAATAAAATGTTATAAGATTTTTCTTTTATGATACAGATAAAATACATATATAACATATACATATATAATACATATATAATAATATATATATTACAATATGCCACATTTGCATATAATATGCCAAAGCACCATCTTCGCTGATATATTCACTAACTGAATAGTGATATAAATGTTCAATCTTCAAATTCAATCTTCATACTCAATCTTCTAATACGTCAACAATACAAAATCATTATTGCTTCAACAGACATTGTTGGTAAATGAGCGTTGATCATTCCATTACAGATCACAAGATTCTATTAGCGGAGACTATAATATCAAACTCTCGCTTAAAAGATTTTCGTGCTTTGTAAATGGATTTTGTCCAGACATTCAATGCAAGCTGGATCCCTGGTTTGCAAATTAGTGTGGATCTATTACTCTCTCTCTCTCTCTCTCTCTCTTCTTTCTCTCTCTCTCTCTCTCTCCCTCTCTCTTTTGCCTGCTTAAAATAAAAATAAATATGATATAATATTAAATAGGTAGCGTGACATTAAGATCTCATTCATACAGCAACCTTACCAGTATAATTGTTATCATCACAATTTAGGTTGTCTTCCTTTAGGTTGAATGAGTAATCAGAAAACAATACTTAAAAATATTACCTCATACTGTAGTTGCACAATAGTTATCCCAGCACGCGAAGACCCAAAAATGCATTATTTCTAATGTAAAGTTCCCATTGTAAATAAAAGAGATTGATTAATGACTTGAAAATTATTAAACCTACGTTGCATGTACATACTTTTCTGTTATAAACTATGAAGATGTAACAGAAAATATCCATTTCTAATTGTAATATGTCTTATTACTTATATCTAACAATTTGTCCCACATTACTAAAGTACCCAAGCTCCATCATATTAGCAAAGAATACTTAATCAATGTTATTTCGTAGGAAAAGTAAAATCTCGTAAACTCGCAAATATATTTGATACTGAAAACACATAATGAGATTTCAAAATAGTGACATACGTGAAGTTAGGATATCTGTCATGTGTACAGTAAGCAATATAGAAAAACGCTTTGTTAGCATATCTTTATTATTTATAATATAGTTTTTTTTGTTGTATATCTGTGTTTTACGTATGATATATGTCCATAAAAAATTAATAATACGGTACCCTTTTGCATATAAAATCTCACGATGTCGTGACATACATACGTAGAATTCTAATTTCGAAAGAGTACAATTATTAATTGTTTATGGATACCATACAACGGGAAAAATATAGATATACAACAAAAAACTATATATAAATAATAAAGATGTTCTAACAGAGCGTTTTTCTATATTATTTACTGCACACATGACAGATGTGCTAACCTCATATATGTCACTGTTTTAATATCTCATTATGTGTTTTCAGTATCAAACATATTTGAAAGTTTACGAGATTTTGCTCTTCCTACAAAATGACATTGGATAAGTATTCTTTTCTAATATGATAGAGCTTGGGTATTTTAGTAATGTGAGACAAGTTCTTAAATATAAGTAATAAGAGACATTATAATTAGAGATGAATATTTTTGTTATATTTTCATAGTTTATAATATAAGAGTATGTATATGTAACATAAGCCTAATAATTTTCAAGTCATTAATCAATCTCTTTTATTTACAGTAGGATCTTTATGCTAGAAATAATGCATTTTTGGGTCTACGCAACCTAAAGGAAGACTGAATTGTAATGATGACAATTATACTGGTAATATTGCTGTATGAATGAGATTTTAATGTCACGCTGCCTATTTAATATTATATCATGTTTATTTTTATTTTAAGCAGGCAAAAGTAATAGACATACTAATTTGCAAACTAGGGATCCAGCTTGCATCGAATGTCTGGAGAGAATCCATTAACAAAGCACGAGATTCTTTTAAGCGAGAATTCATTATTATTGTCTCCGCTATTAGAATCTTGTGAAATGTTGTGGAAACATCAACGCTCAGCGATCATGTATTAGATTTATTCGAGAAGCACTAATATTTTTTTGGTTGCGACATATGTTTGGAGAATCATATTTATGTTTTGAGTTCAGATTATGTATTTATGATAGATTAAAGTAGTTTAATGTAAGCAAATGCAAGCCTAAAAAATGCAATATTATTTGTTGCATATATCACATACTAAAGATTTTATAATGTATTTCATGTATGTTTCTGATGTTACTGAGAACTTCGTTTGTGGTTGCCCATTAATTTGTAAAGCAGGTGGTCTAAGGCTAATCATTAGCTATCCTCAAAGAATATAATTCAGAGAATACAAAATGTGGGATTCAATGTAAATCCATTATTACTGTCCAGATTTCTAAATCCATTGAAAGATAACAAAAACATAAATGGTTAGCCAGTCATATGCTGGATTTATTGAGGAATCAATAATATTTTTCTCAATTTCAACATATGTTTAAAAATCAGATTTATGTTTGGAAGATTTAGTTATATATTTCTGATAAAGTAAAATGATTTAATGTTCAAGATTCAAAATGCAATATTATGTATTCTTTATGTTACATTGCTAAGTGATTCATTATATATGTATATCTAGTGTATGTCTCACACGATATATCAACATGTTCAAAGCAGAAGTGATACTTTGATAATTTGACAGTTCGTACTTGCCATGTCTATAAAAAGTATTACTTGCTTACATGTAACGCACTATTAATAGAAGAGCAAGGATATCAAAAAATATGAGTAGTAAATTAATATATAAAATCAATATAAGTAATTAATTATAAAATATGCATATAATGTTTTAACATTATGCATATTTATTTTTTAATTTTTTTTAACAATATTTTATAATCATAATTTCCATCCATTTATTAAACAATATATCCGCTTGAAGTTATTACATATCAGATTCCATTTGACGACATATATATATATATATATATATATACATATACAAATATATAAATATATGTAAAGGTTGTTTTAACGACGTATATATACAAAATATATATATGTCGTCAAAACAGCCTTTATACCGTGTCGATTGATATATAGTTTATAGCTATATTAAGGTATTTTTGACAACCAGTCAAAACAACCTTTATATATGCTACAATATATACATCTGGTCGTCAAAACTGCCTTTGTGACACTAAAAAGTATATATTTTATATACACTGTCTTTGAAACTGCCTCACCATAAAAGAAGTAGTCAAAACTACCATTTTGTATTTCTCCTCATATTACTCGAAAATTAAGAGGAATCTTTTTAAATGGCTTGTTGCATGTTATTCTCTGGACATTTGCGCATATTTATATACCAAATAAAAAAAATGCCGTCAAAACTGCCCTTGGACATATATATCCCAGTGAGCAATATGTTATCAAAAGAAATTCATAAAGTACTCAAGTTTAAGAGTCGGACTTCCGAAAACACCATCAAAATGATAATATTATGATATCAATAAGTCCTCCAATGCGTCGATTTTAGAGGAAAGAAAGACATCATATAATTGACATCTAAAAGAATTCCACAATCTGACTTCTTTTAAATATCAAAAAAATGTCACCGTTAAGAACCGTTCTATTTGTAGTATTATATTTTTGGGCGAGTTTTTTAATTCATCGATTGATCAATCTCATGATGCGCAAGGACAGCAAAGTCCTGGATTTGCTACATTTGTGCATCATGGGATTAATCAATCGATGAATTAAAAAACGCCCTTTACATTTTTTTATTTAAAGAAAAATATAACTCTTAGTATACATTTTTTAATAACATTTTATTAAAACTTTGCAAAATACAACATTTGCTAAATTATTTTTGTATAATAAAAATAACTTTTTATAATACAATCAATTTGATAATAAAATAAAAAATTTGCCATATAATTGCACATAGATTATTATTGACAATGAAATGCTTTATTCTATTTAAAATGAAAAAAATTTATAATATTGCATGAAAGAAAAACAAATATAAGCATATACTATTGCTAAAAAAATTTCAATTTTATCTTTATAAGAAAAATGTAAGTATATCTTTATGAAAAAATGTAAAGTAAACGAAATAAATCGTTATTACAAAAACTAAATTTGAGTATGCGAACATGCTGCTTGACGTTAAACAATAATGTACGCATTTACATAAATATTTGTGAAAAACAATATATTAAATTGAGCAGCCTTCAATCAAATAATAAAGGAAAATAATAATTAATATCACACAAAATACGTCTTTTTCGCCTTAGAAAAAATCTTTTTTAAATATTTTTGAAACTTTTTTCATCTTCTATTTCTTCTTTTCACTGGCGTGTCTCTTGGAGTTTTGATTAATCCTATCTCCAGCATGCTGAAGCCAATTTTTTATTACATTTTGGACAGAATGCGAAGAAATTTTTTCTCTAATATCGATGATTACTTCTGAAAAAATTTTGTTACAAAAATTAAATGATAAAGTGATTAAAATAAAATTATTAAAATTATAAATTATAAATTTTGTTATACATTTATTATATATTTTCAGTATAAATATATTTTCTTGCTATTAATGATCAATTTTTATTTTCATAAAAACATAATAACAAAATAAAAAAATAGCATTACATATGTACGCGCGCGCGTGAGTAATGCTTTTTAATTAAATAATATTAATATATTATTAATTCTGATATATTAAAATAAAATATAAGAAAACATAAATACCGATAATGACGTCAACAAATTTCATACATCTCGTTTCAACAGTTTTTTTCTGTCCTGTCCATGAAAGTTTGTACGCCAAATTATCAGTTAAAGTAAGTTTCAGTGCGTTTCTTACATGTTGTTCTGCATCTTTCCCTCCTACAGTTTTAATTAATTTTTTCTGTAAAAACATGTAATTTTATTATTATACATATATACATTTGTTTTTTAAATTTAATTGTACTTACATATTAGATAAAGTGTACTTACATATTGCAACAAAGATACGAAGTCTTGTATTAATAATTTGTTAAATTTCTCTAGTGCTTCTGGTGTTCCAATTGGTAAGTTTAAATTTGTAGTATTTTTTTGTGAAGAATGTGGGTGTTCATCTAATAATAATTGTTGGATCGTAATTAACAATCGTATAATCTTTTGAATGTCATCGCGACAACCATCTATATTTAACAAAATTTATAATATTTAATACATATCCATATTAATTATATATATGTATATATATATATATATATATATATATATATATATATATACATATACATATATACATATATATATATATGGAGAGAGAGAGAGAGAGAGAGAGAATCAACTAATATGCACAAAGAAATAATAAAATAAATCTATTTATATATTTTCAAAAGTAAAAAATATAAAGAAAAGTTGTCTAACACAAAAATTTATTGAAAAAAAAAAACACTAAATACATTTTAAATCATATTTATTATAATATTAAATCATATATTTATTAAAATATTAATTATAAAACAATTATCTCTATACTTACTGCAACACAATTCATGCAATTCTTTTTTTCCCTCTCTGTTTATATTTTCTGCATTCTCTTCGTAGATAATAATTGATTTTTGTCGATCGGTTAGATGAAATATTGATTGTGAATAGTTGATTGGTTGTGCATCTATTAAAAGAAACAAAAATTATAATGAAAATTATATAAATATTATAAAATACAAACATTTTATTTATAATCATTTTATTTATTATAATCTAGATAAAATTTAAAATTTTATTAATTGCTATTTAACTTTAATCTACAAATTGTATATAATTTTACTTGCAGTATTTATCTAAATAAATAATACTAAAATAAATGTAGAATATTTTCCATATTCTACAATTAGAAAAAAATTGTAATATTTTATTTTTAAACATTAACAACTAACTTTATACAATATATTTAACAGATATTTTGCAATATTAACAAAATTATAAAAGAAAAATGTGTAGAAAATAAAAGAAATAAAAATAGAGAAAAATTTGTAATAATTTAAAGACATTGATAAAATCTATTATATACTTAATAAGCCTGCTATATACAGAAAACAATAATAATTTTCTCACTTGTTTCTTTTACTTGTACATCCAAGTTAGATTCCATATCGAAGCTATCCAAGTATAATATTTGACTTTCTTCATGTTCCTCATAATTGTTTATATCATTATTTAATAATTCAGACTTTCCTGTAAATAGAAAATATTCTCATTAGCATCACTTATTTCAATATTTTGTAAAAATTTATAAGCTTTAAGAAGCCTTTTATTTTTCTGACTCACGGATAACTTTTTAAAATTTTTGCGTAATGACATTTTTAATTTATAAAAATAATGTAATGTATAAAATATAAAGATATTAAGAATAAAAATAAAAAATTCAAAATTAGAAAATAATAAAATATAAGTTACTTTATAGTTACTTTACCTTTTGTTTATACTTTTTTGAAAAGTTTAATTTTTATTTCAATTTCGCATCCAATAAAGAACTCAAACTCGAAAATCAAACCTAATATATATAAATAATTATTTTTCTGAATATATAAGTAATTATTTTTCTGAATAAATGTTATTTATATGCATCAAAATTAAGAAAAAGTTAACTTCAACATGACACATGACACTATATACATTAACGTGCATAATATCAAACAAAATGTTAATTATTCTTACCTGATATTTAATTCTTTCTTCTTCCTTTTCTCTTCCTTTCTCTCTTTCTCTCTCTCTCTCTCTCTCTCTCTCTCTCTCTCTCTCTCCCTTTATCTGTCTTTGCTTTTGGTTCTTCGTCTCTTCTTTAATTTGAAAAAATTTATATAGATTAATTATATATTTTACATATATGTGTATATAAATATATATATAATATATTGTTTTATGAATATATGGTTTTGAATAATATGTTTATTACTATTATACTTTTTAAAAATCACAATAACAAATTAATGCAATGCAACAGTAGTTGCAGCCTAATGAGTACGTCTTGATCTGGATATTTAAACATACTTATTAGGTAGCTTTAGTGTTGCGTTGCACGTTGCAGGTCATAGTGAGTACCTATAGCTTAAGAGTAATTTATTTTGAAATTTTAAGCGTTTATATTTTTGTGATACATATCGCAAATCATAATGTACATATCAAGGATAAAGTGGTACAATGTGTATTTCAATAAGAAAAATAAAATAATTTTGGCATTTTATTATATTTATTCTATATTGCAATTTCTATATTGCTCTGCTTACCAGAAAAGTTGGGTTTTATATTTGCAAGAAACACGCATATTGCAATCATAAAAATGTATATACCCAGTAAGCAATTTGATAACAAATTGTTGCCAAATTGGCATCAAATTCGCTCAAAACTTGGTAACAAATCCAGTGCCATCTGTGTCCGCATTAAGCTTGTGTTTTGGTGACAAAGCTTGTTGACATAACCTGACAGCAAATTGACGGCAAAAACCGAGCAAAGCTTGACATGATTTGACGTCAAATTGATGGCAAAAATCGACCAAGATCTGCGCAAGACAATCTGACAGCAGATTGTCAGCAAAAACCGAACAAATTCTGCAGCTTTTGGCCATTCATATAAAAGTATATATTTAAGTAGATTTAAAGCCTTAACCCTAAGTAACAAAATGATGATAAGTTTTGGTCATAAAATGACCATTAGATAATTAGACATTATATAAAATCATATATTAATATGTTAAAACATATAGGTAAATTCAAATAACTTAATTTATAAAATTAAAGATCTTTTTGGACAGAAATTGTTTGAATAAGTGAAAATCGAACAATTATCTGTCCGATTTGCCAAAAATCAATTCAATATCTGAATTTCCTGTATAAGAATTATGTCAAAAATTGAACTGATAGAAATATATATATTATAATATTATTAGCATTTTGTAGGCTTTATATACACTCATGACAAGAATTTGAATACGGGTATAGATAATGAATAACGCGCCGCATAGCGATAAGCGACTGAACTATTTTATAATACTTTGTAATAAGCTGCAGATTTTGTTCGGTTTTTGCTGCCAATTTGCCATCAGATTGCGCACTCTAGATCCTGCTCAGTTTTTGCCGACAATCTGATGTCAGTCATGTCAGCAAGCTTTGCTCGGTTTCTGCCGCCAATTTGCTGTGTAGTTATGTTAGCAAGCTTTGCTTGATTCTTGCCGGCAATCTGCCAGCTTAATCGGTAATAACAACTCTTGTACCAAATTTGTAGCCTTTTTGCTGACAATAATTTGTAGCAAGCACTTGGCAATATCTGTTAGAACAGACCTGGCTGACTGGGTATATATATATATATATATATATATATAGACTACAATAAAAAAGAATTTTTATGATTGCAATATGCGTGTTTCTTGCAAATATAAAACCCAACTTCTCTGGTAAGCAGAGCAATATAGAAATTGCAATATAGAATAAATATAATAAAATGCCAAAATTATTTTATTTTTCTTATTGAAATACACATTGTACCACTTTATCCTTGATATGTACATTATGATTTGCGATATGTATCACAAAAATATAAACGCTTAAAATTTCAAAATAAATTACTCTTAGGCTATAGGTACTCACTATGACCTGATAAATCCTATCCGATTCTGATGTTAAAACAGGGTTTAAAATGCCCAGACTATGAATAAAAAAAATTTATAATTTTGAAACATGTGCTTTTTGAAGATATAACCTAACTTCTTAGATTGGATATAGACATAACAAAAATATATATGAAAATATTAATCTATTTTATACTCAAATACATATTTAATAATATTTATAATTTAAGAAAAAAAGATTACCTTAAAAACGTTAATATTGAAGAAATGCTATCTTTCTGAAATCCAAAGCACGCAGTGGCACGCAGTTCACACTAGACACGGGGTCTCTAGTTCACACGTACATTTCTTGCGCATGTGTGCGGCGTTCGTAAAATATCTAAAATAGCACGCTTGCTAGAGATTTTAGAGATATCTATGAAGAGATATCATAAAGAGCTCTTCTGAAAGATATCTTAAAAAAGATAACTTACTGATATCATTTCTAAGAAAATTTAATTAAGTCTTTAAAAAGTCCTCTTAAAGAGCTCATCCTCTCAATAATGCTCACTGGGATATATATAATAACATAATCAGTCGTCTAATAAACACGTACTAAATATACTTACAGTCTTTGGCTATAAGCTTTCTATTGCGTCAAATAAATTGTCGCTGACAATGAGATAAAGAGAACAACAGATTTCTCTAAGAAATCTTTTTAATGGAGAGTTCAGTCTTTCTGTAAGAAAAAGCGTAGAAATGGTGAACATTAGTTACATAGATATATATAACATAATCAGTCATCTAATAAACACTTATTTATATATATACTTACAGTCTTTGGCTTGTGTAAAGTTCTACAATTATTATTGTACAATTATCTTTGTCAGACAAGACGCAAAGAGTTGACACAAAAAAAGATCGCGCAGAGAAAGAATGCAGCACACATGTATATTTCTGCGGTTCAGAATAATATACTATCTATGCTTGCTCTCGCAGAGTCATCCATTGCAGAGCCCAATACTAATTAAACACACGACGGTCAACATGAACATCAAATAATTCTCGACACAAAACCGATCACTTTTGGAAACGATCACTTTTTGTTGTAACACGAAGGCACAATGCGTAATGCGTGGTAATGCGTACTCACTTTTTGCCCGCTTTCCCGCCAACAATAATTCAACCCTGAATTGTATCTTAACTAGATAGGCAAACACGCGTTACCGCGATGCCAGCGCTATTTTAACACTGGTTCTTTATCGTCGCGATATTATGCGTTTGAGAGGACGCGAGAAAAAGCCGCGCGTATGAATAAAAAAGTCGCGGAATTTATTAGCAGCATTGAGCAAAATACGCAAATGAAGAAACATATAACTATTTTACATACATTATATAACAATAGTAAACAGATGATATATAAATTTATATAATAAATATTATATAACAGCTGTTATTTTAATTTTTTACTCTAATGTTATATGACTGTTATAATACATATTTGCTAGTATATTATATAGCAACAGTAAACAGATGGTATATAAATTTACATAATAAATATATAACAGTTGTTATTTTAATTTTATACAGGGTGTCCCATTTTAAAGGACCCACTCAAATATCTCAGAAACACTCCGTTAAATCGAAAAATGTTTCAAACAAAAGTTGTGTGGCTTCAAGGGGGCCATAATATGGTGACAATGATTTGACCTTGGAAAATCATTTGAAGGTCATGTGAAGGTCAACTTTAAAATCTTAAATGGAAACCCCCATTTTTTATTTAGTATTCTTGTAGCTTGCCTCGAGAGCTTTCCAAAACACTATAATAAACTATTTTTTTATTCAGTACTTTTTGAGTTATATTATATTTTAATCTGACATATTTCGATATAAAAAATTAAATATCTCATAAAATAGTTAGTTTTTGATAATCTTACCGTAATACTTTTATGTACAGAATAATGATACAAATCAATTAGTATAAAAAAATAATAGTTTTTAAAAAATTATTTACGATGTATTTTTTTAAACAATTATTTGTTTTTTTTTGGACTAATTGATTTGTCTCATTATTCTGTACAAAAGTATTACGGTAAGATTATCAAAAACTGAATATTTTATGAGATATTTAACTTTTTATATCAAAAGATGTCAGATTAAAATATAAAATAACTCAAAAAGTACTGAATAAAAAAATAGTTTATTATAATGTTTTGGAAAGCTCTCGATGTCAGCTACAAGAATACTAAATAAAAAATGGGGGTTTCTATTTAAGATTTTAAAGTTAACCTTCACATGACCTTCAAATGATTTTCCAAGGTCAAGTCATTGTCGCCATCTTATGGCCCCCTTGAAGCCACACAACTTTTGTTTGAAACATTTTTCGATTTAACGCAGTGTTTCTGAGATATTTGATTGGGTCCTTTAAAATGGGACACCCTGTATAATTGTTATAATATGTGTTTGCTAGTATATTATATAGCAACAATAAACAGATGATATATAACAATTATATAATAAAAATATAACGTTGTTATTTTAATTTTTAACTCGAATGTTATATAACTGTTATAATATGTGTTTGCTGGGTATTATATTATTATATGTATAAATTATAAAAATGTAGATTAAAAATGTAAATATATCAACTAAAAATATGTAAAAATGTTATGTGTATAATTTACAATATAAGCATACTATGAGTGTAAATTTATAAAATAATTTTTTTATAAATTTATATTTTTTTATTCTAGACAAAGATAGAAATAAAACATATGATAATGTTGAAAATATTTCTGTTGTGTCATCAGATGTAGGTAAGATTCAAAATACGTATGCAGATCTAGAATCTTTAAAAGTATTGTACATTTAATGTAATACAAAAATTATATAAATATTGATTAATTTACAAAGCTGTTATAATTTCTCGTTTCAGATAAAGAGAATAGCGAAAACCAGAATAATTCTAAGGATATTATTACTATTGTATCAAACATAGGTAAAATCAATGTATGTATGTATCTACAAGTGGAATTTTTTTAAGTCATTATTATATTTAATATAAGTACATTTTCTTAATATTGATTAATATTGAAAACTACAATAATTTCTCGTTTTAGATAAAAATAATGAAAATGATGATATTAAAAATAAAACAAATAAAAAAGACGATACTAACATTGCGGCAGCTGTGTTATCAGACACAGGTAAGATTATCCCAAGTATGTTTGTAAAATCTATGTAAATATTACGAGAAGTGTACCTTCTCGATATTATATGCACAAACATTGAATACTTACCTTTCCATTTTTAATCAGCTTATTCCTTCTATATGTCTCAATTTGCTTTTTTTACTGAATCAAATAAGTTGGTTACTTAATAAACGAACGAGTAAACAAATTAAAGAAGCAAATTGAATTGTAAAAATATAAAGAAGTAGTCTTGCTTGCTAGTCAGAAATTAGCATACGCGCAGTCAATATTTTTAATTGTAGGGTGTAAATAATTAAAATATTATTTCCTCACTTATCACATTTAAGAATTTTCTAATAATGATACACTTTTACAGCAAAAAAGATAGAGGAGAGCGAATCAAATGATGATTCTGAATATTATCCATCAAATGAATTTTATTCAGAATCTTGTAGTGATGATGATGCTAATGATGAGGATGAAAACGACAAATGCAAAGAGCCACCTAATAAATCAAATACGTCTCTAGAAATTAACAAATCAGTAGAAGTATCAGCAGCAAGAGTGTTTGATGATAAAGATTTATATATTGCAACTTCATCTAGCAGTAGTAAAGATAAAAAAAAAATTGTTGCTTTTTTTGTAACAAGTTATATACGAAAATAGCACGCATTTGGAGACCATTCATTCCAATGAAGCAGAAGTTAGAAAATTCAGTTTACTGACCAAAAAATGTGCAGAAAGATTGAAAATAATAGATACGATTAGACGCAAAGGAAATTTTCAGTACAACACTGATAGTAACATCGGGAAAAGTGATTTGATTGTATGTCGAAGACCACAAGCTTCAAAAAATAAGGAAGTTAAAGATTATTTACCCTGTGCAAAGTGTCATGGCTTTTTTTCCAAGATTTCACTTCGTCAACATTTTTATCGATGTACTGGTCGTAATAGTAAACATGCTAGAGCTGTAACAATTTTGGGACGTGCAATTTTAGGTAGAGTACATAGCGCGGATAACAGAAAATTACGATCTGTGATATTACCTGTGATAAGAGAAGATGATGTCGTGTAATAAGATATGACAAGCTCATTATTTTATATGGTAATAAATTATCTATTAAATATAAACTTGAACACCAGCATGGCATGATCCGCGCACATTTAAGACTGTTAGGTCGTTTTCTATTAGCTATTAAAGAGAGTAATAAAAATATAATTGATTTTGAATCTATATATCATCTAAAATTTTATGAAGACGTTATTAATACAGTTAACAAAGTAGCGGGTTTAGATGATAAAGAAGGCATTTATTCTAAACCTACTACAGCAGCTATGTTAGGAACATTAATAAAAAAAGTTGGTCACATACTTATTACGGAATGCATAAAACGTCAGGATGATGAAAAAAAAGCTTTGGTCAAAGATTTTTTAGGATTATTAACAGAAGATTATGGTACCAGTGTTAATAAAACAGTTATAGAAACACGCTTACAACATCAAAGACAAAAAAATGATGATCTTCCATCAATGGATGACATAGCTAAGTTATACATGTACTTAAAATGTAAACGACAGAAAGCATTTGATGATTTAACAAATGAATATATATATGAAACTTGGTTGACACTGGCAGAATGTACGTTAACCTCAGTCCAATTGTTCAATCGTAAACGAGCTGGTGAAATTGAACGCATGTTTATAGCAGATTTTGAACAGTATAAAAGTATTGATCCATACACAACTGATGATCTTTTTAAAAAAATTTCATTGAAGGTACAAGAAGCAGCAAAGAAATATGTAAGATTTGTGATTAGAGACAAACTTGGTCGCACAGTACCTGTGATATTAAACAATAGTTTATTAGAATGTATAAAATTAATATTACAATTCCGCGAAAAGGCTAAAGTTTCTGCAGAAAATCCATATATCTTTGGTCTTCCAAGTTATAATCGAAAACGTTTTAAATATTTAAGAGCTTGCGTTCTCATGAGGAAATTTTCTGAAGATTGTAATGCAAAAGTTGCACATTTATTACGCGGCACTAAGCTAAGAAAGCACATTGCTACATTTTGTGCAAGTATGGAGCTTGCTGACACTGAAATATCTGACATTGCAAATTTCATGGGACATGCTGAAAAAATACACAGGGAAGTGTACAGGCAACCTATTATTAGTCGTGATATTTTTAATATTACACAACATTTAGAAGCGGCTCATGGATATGATTTTCAAAGTACAGAGGAAAGTTTTAATGAAGATAGCAGCAATAACGATGAAGAAGATATCAGGAAAGAAAATATAGAAACAGCTATAAATGAAGGTATAAATTACCAAATTATTAATTGTATTAATATGGGATTTGGGCAGGGAGTGTATGGTTAGTTCTGCCGATCAAAGCTTCGGGCCGAACTCAAAAAAATCAAAACGAAAAGGATTCTCTAACTAGCACGCACAAAACCGGTCCCACCCTTTTCGCACACACTCGCTACGCCTAACCGATCCGTTCCCCCCTCTCTCGCGTCTCTCTCTCCCGAGCACGCCCGAGCTTTCCCGAAGTTCCCCGGAAGGAGCTATCGTCGACCGAGTATCGTCGCGCGCGCTGGTCAAAATTAATAACTTAATCCTACATTGATAATGTTAATTTTATGTGAATTATGAGAATATTGTAGATATTTACATAAATTTTTCTAATAGTCGTGAAGGCACAAAATCTATCAAAATGTGCATATTAGCTATGTGACATTTATCAATGCAATATATATATATATATTAATTACAGAAAGAAATGGTAATAACTCATTTATTGATACATCTAAATCAGAGATTACAACTGGATCAATTAAAAGATGTTCTAGTAAGTATTGTAGAATAATATTTTATTTTAAATTTGTCATATATCATACTGAGTGCGTGTACGTAGGTGCGTGGATTGCGTGCGCGTGCGCGCGTGTGTGTATGTGAGAAAGTTGCAAGCTATACTATGATATACTCTACTAGAGACCATTATGTGTTAACTGTTGTATCAAAATATAAAGATAATATTTATAATTTAACAATTGATTAGACATTTATAATTTAACATTGATTTAACAATGAGATAATCTCAAGTCTACATCTATATATTTACGTTGTCACATTAAATATTAAATAGTTAAAATTCAACAATTTTGTAGTCTCTCAATGAGATGATCGATCGATCTAAATCCATAAATTTATATTACGCCACATTGAGTCTATTTAATTGACAATGCTTTAATTGATTTTGAGATCGCTGAATTTAAAATAAGAAATTTAATTACTCGAATGATCAATAGCGTGATAGTTGATCAAGCAAATTATTTATAGTGCAATATAAGTTATAATTTATAATTTGGTTCTATAAGTACTTACCTCAACTTATACAACTGATACAGTATGAAAATTCTAATAATATTGTAGGAAATAACTAATATCTTTTTGTAGGTTCTCCATATGGTCACACAAAGCGAAAACGATGGAGTGAGCATGAAAAAACAATGGTGCTAACAGCGTTTGATCAAGTCATAAGGAGTGGCAAATTATCTTCTTTACAAGCAATTCATGAAATTATAAAACAAAACCCCTGTTTAAAACATAGATCATCACCGCAAGTAAAAACATGGTTGTATAATCAACTTAAAAAAATCAAACAACCAAAATCAAATTAATTTTCTATTCATTTTGTCATATTCTTTTGTATTTTTTTCTCTGAGTCAAATGTCAAATGTATTCTTGATACCTCCGGATATTTTATTATTTACATATTCACGATATTGTAATTGTAAACAATACTTTGTTAAGCTAAAAGCATAAGATATACAAGTTGAGTTATATCAAATTCATGACATTAATATCAACATAATTATTTTCTTAAGAAACAGATGCAATACTTTTATGTTTGTCAAAATTGGTTTAATATGTCATATTCCTTTGTATTTTTTTCTTTAAGTCAAATGTCAAAAGTATTCTTGATGCCTCCGGATATTTTATTATTTACATATTCACGATATTGTAATTGTAAATAATATTTTGTTAAGCTAAAAGCATAAGATATACAAGTTGAGTTATATCAAATTCATGACATTAATATCAGCATAATTATTTTCTTAAAAAACAGATGCAATGCTTTTATGTTTGTCAAATATGTCAAAATTGATTTAATATATCAAATTAGAATTAATATTCTACATATTTGTTTTCATGTATTTGTTATACTCAAGTTTTTTTATAGTGTAATAGTTTGATAATCTCTGATAGTATGACATTAAATTGTTTTATATTTTCCTTTTCATTCCTTTCCATACATTCTATTTATTTGTAATTGCATTCGAGGATAATGCAGAATCTATAAAGTATAAAAAATCTTTCATAAAAGATATCTCTTTAAATAAATTAAATCAAAATATAGAATGAATAAAAGTGAGAACAAACCTTAATGGATTGCTAATTGCAATCTTTCTACCAGTCCATTTTTATACATTTTTTCGTACTAAAAAAGATCCTCTCTTATCTTTCCCAAAGTGACAGACAATGAGGTAATGCACGTAAGTCATGTATAACATTTTAATCGTTTATTAATTTTCTAATTAATTATATTTTGAAAAACATTCTGTATATACATACATCACAGATTATGTTTATCACGACGCATGCTGATATCGCTGTATTTTATTGATATGACAGATTTCCCAACATTAAATACACAAAAAATATGTTGATAAATATTTAGTTTCTCCCGCTCTCACCTTAGATTTTAATAAAAATACATTCATTTAATGTCTTCTATTTAATGTCTATCGTGTTCTTTAAATGTATAATTTTTAACGGTGTATTACTTTTTTCATAATACCGAGTAACGATTTTTATCTTTCTAACTTGTTTTTATTCGAAAAAACATTAAACGAATTTATTTTTATCAAAATCTAAGATGAGAAACTAAACATTTATCTACAAATGTTTAGTGTATTTATGGTTAGGAAATCTGTCATATCAACGAAATACAATTAAATTAGCATGCATCGTGATAGATATATAACCTGCGATGTATATACAGAAAATATTCAAAAATATTATTAATTAAAAAATAAATAAAATTAAAATGTGCTACGTAAATTTGGATTCAAGGATAATGCAGAATCTGTAAAATATAAAAGATCCTTTCATAAAAAATCTCCATGAATAAGTTAAATCAAAATAGAAAAATAAATAAAAATGAAAACAGACAAAAGTTACAAATCCATGTAGAATATTTTAATCGCTTATTTATATTTTAATTAATTATATTTTTGAACATTCTGTGTATACATTGCGCGTTATATCTATCACGATGCATGTTGATATCGCTGTATTTTGTTGATATGACAGATTTCGCAATCTTAAATACACAAAAAAATTGTTGATAAATATCTAGTTTCTCCCGCTCACCTTAGATTTTAATAAAAATACATTCATTTAATGTTTTTTATTTAATTTCTATCGTGTTCTTTAAATGTATAATTTTTAACGGTGTATTACTTTTTTGATAATACCGAGGAACAATTTTTATCTTTCTAACTTGTTTTTATATGAAAAAACATTAAACGAATTTATTTTTATCAAAATCTAAGATGAGAAACTAAACATTTATCTACAAATGTTTAGTGTATTTATGGTTAGGAAATCTGTCATATCAACGAAATACAGCGAAATTGTGCATTCATCGTGATAGATATAACACGCGATGTATGTACAGCCAATGTTCAAAAATATTGGCTGCGGTCGGAAAGAGGGTGCAAACTCATGCAACGGAGTAGCGTAAACCTGTATTACACTACGGGTTGCGGGCTTGGTTGCAGTTGGAGTTACCGTTGACGATTATGGATTGACCAATCAGAGCAAAACAGCTTGCCGGTTGATTGGTCAATCCGCAACTATCAACCGTAACCCCAACCGCAACCGATCCCGCAACCCGTAGTGTAATACGGCCTTAACGCAGAATGAGAGCAAAGCTAATCGCAAGCGTAATGAGAACTACAGAACGCTTGTGATCGGTTTTGCTCTCGTTCTGCGATAAGTCCGTATCAGACTACGCATTGAAAATTGACGATTGAAGATTAAAGATTGAAATTTGACTAATCAGAACAAAAGGGACTAAAATTTTTTTATTCTGATTGGTCAAATTTCAATGTTGAATCTTCAATCTCAATCTTCAATACGTAGTCTGATACGGGCTTCAGGCTATTCCGCTGTATGGGTTTGCACCCTGACGCTAGAAGCATCGAAGCGTTTGATTGACCAATCAGGGCAAAGGGAGTACAGATTTCTTTATTCTAATTAGTTAATGCAATGCTTCAAAGCATCTCTAGCGTCTTCTCGACCGCAGCCATTATTATTTAGAAAATAAATAAGCGATTAAAATGTGCTACATGAGTTTGCAACTTTTGTCTGTTGTCATTTTTATTTATTTCTCTATTTTAATTTAATTTAATCATGGAGACATTTCTTATGAAAGAATCTTTTATACTTTATAGATTCGGAATTTTATCCTTGAATCCAAACTCACACAACACATTTTAATTGCTTATTTATTTTTTAAATAATATTTTTGGACATTCTGTACATACATCGCGGATTACATCTATCACGACGCATGCACGAGTTCGATGTATTTCGTTGATATGTATGACAGATTTCCTAACCATAAATACACTAAACATTTGTAGATAAATGTTTAGTTCTTCACCTTAGATTTTGATAAAAATACATTCATTTAATGTTTTTTCGTATAAAAAAAGAAAAATAAAAATCATTACACGCTACTATCAAAAAAAATAATACATCGTTAAAAGTTATAAATTCAAAGAACACGATAGAAATTAAATAGAAAACATTAAATGAATGTATTTTATTAAAATCTAAGGTGAGCAGAAGAAACTAGATATTTATCAACAATTTTTTTGTGTATTTAAGATTGCGAAATCTGTCATATCAACGAAATACAGCGATATCAACATGCATCGTGATAGATATAACCCGCGATGTATATAGTACACAGAATGTTCAAAAATATAATTAATTAAAATATAAATAAACGATTAAAATGTTCCCCAGATAGCAAAATGCTAGCAGCATGCGCGCAGATTGGCAGCAAATTTAATCAGAATTCCATGCCAAAACCATAGCCATCTGTGACCACATTAAGCTCAGGTTTTGTCGACAGAGCCTGCTGACAGGCAATATGAGCAGATTGGCAGCAGAAATCACGCAGAGCCTGCGCGCAATCTGACGGCAGATTGACAGCAAAAATCGAGCAATTTCTAGACATTTATATAAAATGGTACATTTAAATGGATTTAAACATTTAAAGGGTCTCGAGTCCAAGTAGCAAAATGACAGTAAATTTTGGTCACAAAACAATTAGAGTTAATCCTAAAGTTAGGTCTCATAAGATTCAAAAATGACGTCAATAGTTGATGTCATTTTCTGACGTTTGTATTAATAACATAAATTTATAATATTAATAATATGTATTAATGTAATATATATATGAAAATTTGAATAATTAATTTATGAAATTAAATCAAAATAAAAATATTTTATTTATATGGAAGTTAATTTCTATTTTATATCTTTGTTATAGCCCGAGAAGGCTATATATGAATTATTAGATACATATTATTTTAGAGAGATATTATTTTATACAATAAGATATTGCTCGACGTGTAACGCGAATACAGATCACGTTACGAACGTTGACCGAACGAAGCGCTGACAACGCGAGCCACGCGCGAAGCCCGATCGACCGCGCAATCACCCATTACGAAAACGCGGAAACCAAGACACGCGGAATAAGGATGTTGCGAAAATGCAACGTAGAAGTCCTACCGAAAAGCAGAAAGGAAATTGCGAAAATGCAAGCAAAGAAGTCCTACTTAGAACTCCTTAGCTTGCATCCGGATCTTGCCGCAAAATCGAGCGACACGACACATGGTCCTGTCGCTAAACGATCCCCTCCTGGGAAACCAAGGGGAGACAATAAAAAGACCCATCGCTAACGAGCGGCGGGCAGTCTTTACCATCAATTAATATTACGCGGGCCGTAACGCTAATAGTCGCGAGTAGTCACACTTAGTGAAAATCGTGAAGATCGAGAAGCGAGTCTCGCGACGTAAACCCGACTCCAAACACGCGTCCGCGAGTGTCAGATAACGCGATACGCGACACGAGTAGATGATAGACACGAGGACGAATTATAATTAAGACCATTTGTAGTGAATAAAAGTTTTATTGAATATAAAAAGTGTCCAGAATTTCGGGTAACCCGCCAGACGTATCCCAGATTCCTAAATCTAAATCCGGTAACGATCCCGAAAATTACCGTGCCTCACCCGAGGCATAACAAAATTGGTGGCAGCGGTGGGATTTGCCGGAGGACGTCAGCGAATTCATCCCGCTAATACCTGAAAAAGACACAACTGTATTCGAAAACGGGCACGCCAGCTACAAATCGAGTTAAAGTTGATGGACGGAAGCAGCCAAGCCTTCCCCAAGACCTGCAAAGCACCTCGAGTGTAAACAGGGCAGGCACGCCAGCACACGTAAAACGTAAGCTGACGGAAACCACAAGTAAAGCAAGGACAACAGAACGAGCATCGCCGCAACAGCTGTAGCAGAAACGTGAGCCGCCAAGCCTCACAACCTACGATAATTCTACGGACAACGCACCGACGCCGGACAACGACCGCCGTACGACGAGCATCGTCAGCCGTATCAGCCGCCGAGCGAAGGACTGCAGCGTCGGCAACCTACTAACACAGCGAGCGATCATGCGAGCCGTCATAATATTGTAAGTCCGAAAAAATGTAATAATTAATTGCGTGAATGTCGGAAGGTTCGAATATACCGAAACCGATAGCGAACCGATCGTGGTTACTGAGCGAACCAGCCCGACGAGCGATTCAATTAAGATTAACACCGCGAGAAAATATTTATAACGCGCGAAAAAACTTAGAAACGCAATACTCGAGCGAAAGCGAGCCCGAGTTACCGGAAAACGTCGTCACAGAATGCGAATTTCCGTTTAACAATTTTGACGAAAGCCTACTCCCGCGTAATACGACTGACCCCACTGACGACACTCAACGCGAGACTAGACGTACGCGACCGTATATTAGTAGAACTCCAAGTAGAGTATCCCTACGGCGCGAATTTTCATTAACTTCCTACGAAAGCGATCTATTCGATCCGGAAGAAATTTATAGCCAACAAGAAAGTAATATGGCCGAATCGCGAAATCCGCAAGAAAACACTCCCGCGAACCCGCCACAAAGCGCGGTAGACGAGGAAATAGAAAGAATGCGACGATCCATTCACCAAATGGACCGAAATATAGTGGAGGCGGATCACACACCGCCCCACGAGAGAAACCGCGAAGAAAGAGGCGACGCGCACCTTCTCGAAATATTAAACGAAATACGCACGGTAGTAAAATCATTAAACAGGCGAGTAAGAAGACGCGATTATGGAATTACCACGTCACGGATATAACCGCTCAGAAGACGGTAACGACGCGTTTAATGGAACATACGGACGAACCGCACGCGACATCAGAAGTCGACGAAGCACCGCTCCGAATTACTTACCGTTAAAGGAAGCAAGAGCAATGATTCCCGAATTTGATGGAACATCGCGACATAAGTTATTAGAATTTTTAAATGCATGCACGTACGCCGTTCAAGACATACATCCCGCGGATGAAGAATCATTAATCCGAGCAATATTATTTACAAAACTGAAAGGAAAAGCCATGCAGGATTTCGAGACACGAAATATTCAAACGTTCGCCGAATTAAAACAACAACTCGAGACTTGTTACCAGTCTAAACAAAGTACTACGCACTTACAAATCGAGTTCAATTCCTTAAAACAAAAGCCGAATGAAACTGCGCACGCTTTCGGACAACGCGTTGATCTACTAGCGATGAAATTATATGATTCGATGATCGAAGGAAAGGAGCATTCCGCAACCTCTAAACGCACGATTCAACAAACAATCCAAGAGCAGGCGTTAATAAATTTCCAAATCAGGTTACACGACGAATTACAAGTGCTCGTACGCGCGCAGCGATATACCACGCTCCAAGAAGTGATAACGGGCGCGAGCGCCGAAGAAAAACTCAGACCGGGAACAGCGAGAACGAGTGGTTTTGCTAATAAAAATAAAACCGAATTTAGTTACTCGCGAAATAGTCGAAATCCGACACCGCAATGCTTTAAATGCGGAAAAAACGGACATTTCGGACGCGATTGCCGTAGCAGCCGATACGCGCTCCCGAAGCCGGAAAAACCCTCGCGAATAAACGCGATAAATAAATACTGCTCGCATTGCAAAAGAACAGGACACAGCCGCGACGAATGCTGGAGTCTAAAAGGAAAACTGAAAAACAATACAAATAAACTAAAAGTCGGAAATCAGCAAAAAACGCGCGACGAAAATATACGCGATCGAAAGAAACCGCGACAACAAAACAGAAACGCCGATAGCGCAAGTAGCAGCAACGAAGACGAGCAAGAAGAAGCGAGAAAGAGACAACCGCGACCTGCATCTGAGTATCGCGTTACGCATATTAAAGATATGCCACGTGCAAAGAAAAAGACGGACTTATTGCTAATAACATTACCAATGCGACAAGTGAAAAACGAAAAAATACAGATGTTGTACGATTCAGGATCGACCATTTCATTAATAAAATTGAAACATTTAAAAGATGACACACTAATACATGAAGGTAAAATCGCGCTTACAGGCATAACCGGGCATAAAGTACACACCATAGGAAAAATGTACGCCACTATTAAAATGGGCAATCACAAGGTAAAACATGCATTTTACGTTGTAAGAGACGACATTCCGATAGAAAATGAAGGAATAATAGGAATCGATTTCCTTCGACAACATTCGGTATCCTGTGATTATAATCAAAATCAATTAAAAATAGGAGACGCCGTGCTAAGATTCCATACGTTTAACAAAACAATTTTAAAACCGCGCAGCGAAACCATCGTAAAAGCGATAACAAAGCAAAATCGGATAGGAATAGTACGAGCAGAGGAAACAGCTCCAGGAATCTACCTTGGAAACTGCTTAGTAGAACCGAAGGATTATACTTGTCCCGTTAGTATCATAAATACAACCGATACGGAAGTCGAGATACAAACGCCGAACGTCACACTCGAAGACATAGAACGCGAAATCGAATTCAAAATACACACGATACAAGCAAGAAAAAATTTTAAGTATACTAACTCGAGACACGGACAAATATGACAACTACTACGCACGCAACATTTAAATACGGAAGAAAAACAGGCACTCCTACGGATATACGAAGAAGACGAACCACGTATGTCCTACAGATTCCCAAAACCCATACTAAAACGAAGTCTAAGTACACGATTTTAGATAAGTATAGGAATAATAAGAAACGATTATATCTCATATTGTATACGGGAAAAATGTTGTACATTAGAATAAGAAAAAATAATTTTTAAAATAAGTTTGTTTTGCGAAAAACGTCACTTTTACACCTCCGTTTTTCTTTATTTTACGGGGGAGGGATGTTATAGCCCGAGAAGGCTATATACGAATTATTAGATACATATTATTTTAGAGAGATATTATTTTATACAATAAGATATTGTTCGACGTGTAACGCGAATACAGATCACGTTACGAACGTTGACCGAACGAAGCGCTGACAACGCGAGCCACGCGCGAAGCCCGAGCGACCGCGCAAACACCCATTACGAAAACGCGGAAACCAAGGCACGCGGAATAAGGATGTTGCGAAAATGCAACGTAGAAGTCCTACCGAAAAGCAGAAAGGAAATTGCGAAAATGCAAGCAAAGAAGTCCTACTTAGAACTCCTTAGCTTGCATCCGGATCTTGCCGCAAAATCGAGCGACACGACACATGGTCCTGTCGCTAAACGATCCCCTCCTAGGAAACCAAGGGGAGACAATAAAAAGACCCATCGCTAACGAGCGGCGGGCAGTCTTTACCATCAATTAATATTACGCGGGCCGTAACGCTAATAGTCGCGAGTAGTCACACTTAGTGAAAATCGTGAAGATCGAGAAGCGAGTCTCGCGACGTAAACCCGACTCCAAACACGCGTCCGCGAGTGTCAGATAACGCGATACGCGACACGAGTAGATGATAGACACGAGGACGAATTATAATTAAGACCATTTGTAGTGAATAAAAGTTTTATTGAATATAAAAAGTGTCCAGAATTTCGGGTAACCCGCCAGACGTATCCCAGATTCCTAAATCTAAATCCGGTAACGATCCCGAAAATTACCGTGCCTCACCCGAGGCATAACATCTTAAATAGATATAATAACGAACGATTTTCACTTATTTGGATAATTTCTTTCCAAATAAGTGAAAATCGGATATTTATCTGTCTGATTTTCTAAAAATCAGTTCAATATCTGAATTCCCGGTACGGGAGTCGTACCAGAAATTAAATTGATAGAAATAATTACGATGTTATTAGCCGCATTTTGCAGGCATTATATATACGCTCGTAACAAGAACTTGAATACGGATATAGAAAGTGAATAGTGCGCCGCATAGCTGTAAGCGAATAAACTATACTATTTCAATAAATTATATGAATGCTAAAAGCTGCAGATTCTGTTTGACTTCTGCTGCCGATTTGCCATCAGATTGCGCGCGCGCAGATCTTGCTCGATTTCTGCCGACAACCTGATGTCAAGTCATGTTAGCAGATCCTGCTCGATTTCTGCTACCAATCTACCGTCAGATTGCGCGCGCGCAGATCCTGCTCGATTTCTGCTATCAATTTGACATCAAATTGCGTTGTGCAGATCCTGCTCGGTTTCTGCTGGCTATCTGCTATAATAATTCTATGCAAATCCTGCTCGGTTTCTGCTACTGATCTACTGTCAAATTATGTCAGCAGGTTTGTAACCTTTCTGCTGACATTCTGCTATCATTATCTGATATAACAGACTTTGTATACAATCTGGAATCTTTCTGCTGACAAAAATTTGTAGCAGACGTTTGGCAAAATCTGTTCGAACAGACTTGGCTCTCTGAGTCTACATGGATTTGTAACTTTTGTCTGTTTTCATTTTTATTTATTTTTCTATTTTGATTTAACTTATTCATGGAGATTTTTTATGAAAGGATCTTTTATATTTTACAGATTCTGCATTATCCTTGAATCCAAATTTACGTAGCACATTTTAATTTTATTTATTTTTTAATTAATAATATTTTTGAACATTTTCTGTATATACATCGTAGGTTATATCTATCACGACGCATGCTAATTTAATTGTATTTCGTTGATAGATTTCCTAACCATAAATACACTAAACATTTGTAGATAAATGTTTAGTTTCTCATCTTAGATTTTGATAAAAATAAATTCGTTTAATGTTTTTTCGTATAAAAACGATGTTACGTCCAGACTCGAAAAAGGATGAGTCGACGGAAGGGCGTAACAACTATCTTTTAATTATCCCGAAATCAGACGCTTTGCGGCGTAAGAATCGGGTCGAACGAACTCTTAGGTCTGAAAGCCAGGTAAATAACCGTTCGGGTCGCTATTACGCTGTTTATTCAGACGTTCGCTCGGTGGTCTCTTTTCGGTCAGGGAATTTAATCCCTTTTACGCGGGATGGGACCTAGTGCGATCTTCGTACTGGGAACGAGAGAGGGGTTAAGAATTGTTTAATTAATTAAATAAAATATAATTTTATTCATTATAAAAATAAAAGGTTCGAATACATGATATATAATATATATGTAGAAAGTGATTACATTTATCGTGTGAGTGTGAGTGGTTGTGTGTGGTTGAGCTTATCGCTCCGCGGGTGTTACAATGGTACGGAGGGCATCAGTCAGAATGACGAGGGAAAGTCTCTACCGTTAAATTTTATGTTCTGACTGGTTAATACAATATAAAGATTTAATAATAAATAAAAAAATAAAAACATGTGTGTGTATGTGTGAGAGTGAGTAAGAGGATGCGGTATGAAGGAGGGAGGAAGAGAGAAGGGGGATTTTTGGCTTTAGTTAATCCTGGTAAGACGAGTCGGCTTCCAGGTCGGGCAATTCGTTGCAAAACTTTTCTATAGCTTGCTCGAATTCCGACTCTGAATAGTGCGGGGAAGTTGGGGTCGAATTGTTTAGGAGGACAGTAGATAGAGAGGAGAAGGAACGAGGGGAAAGCGGAGGTTCAATGACTTCGGGGAAGTAGATTGGGGAGTAGCTGGGGGAGGAGTAGTTAGGCGAGAGGGGAAGAGTAGGTCTAACGGATACTGTTGGTGAATTATTAATATTAGTAGCGCAGTATCTGCATTTTATCGGCGTTCGAGTCCTCCGACTCCTGCGAATGACCGTTTGGCTTGGCGATAAGGTGTGAGTAATGCCGGATCTTGTTTTCACTATGAAAACCAGCGTTAATATAGTATAACGTAATGCGTTATGTCTCGCGAGGGTTAATAGCGCAAATTGAATTGGATGACTTACTTTTTATTCCGTAGGTGAAGGTGCGGATTTTCTTAATGTGCTGAGTTGCTGGGTTTCAGATTAATCAGACGATGAGTGCACTGGTATAATTTTTCTAGTTGTTTTCGCGGTGCCACGGCACTTAATAAAACTTATGTGAACTTGGAGAGTACGCACGCACGTAAGTAAGTGAGTGAGTAAGTGAGTAGTAAGTAAGTGTTAAGTAAGTGGTAAGTAAGTGAGTGAGTGGCCCTTTGGGTCCTCTTTTTATATCTCTTTTTTAGGGGTGTATTCTAATTTCTAAGAGTGGGAATCTTCCAAGTCTCCAACGAATTAAAAATTATGCCAGTGCCCTCATTAGGCGGGGTGTTTCTCCTACTTTTTGAATTTTTACCCGTGGTGATCGTCGATTGGTGATCTCGATATCAGTTGAGCATTAGATTTCCCTTGCGCACGTGATCTGATTAGAAAGGTCTTACTGTCGTTACTGGATATGTCGTCACAGGAGTTTCATCATTATTGATTTAGTTACGTTTGTCGGATATTTTCTTAGAAGGAATTTTATTATCTTTTCGATATCAATTTATTCTTCAGTTGGAAAATTCTATTTCGAGGATATCTACTGATTTTTATTTACTTTTAGGCGACTGGCGCGGTTTCATCACCGGTCTCTCGCGTCTTTCCCACGGTTGCTCATAGATATTGATATTGACAAGTGACTAAATGTTTAAAGAAATGAGTGGCGCAAGATGCTCCATTTACTGAACGACTCATTTTTATCATCGATCGATTATCGTTGCCGCAACATTGCGGAAGGAAGGAATCGTCCCACACGGAACAAAAACCTCTAATGGAAGTCCAGTAGACGTCCATCATGGAGATTCAAAACCTCTATTAGACGTCCATGTAATCTCCTATAGACATCTATTAGACATCCACAGTTCCGCATTTCTTACTTCCATTCAACATCCATTAGACGTCTTCATAGATGTAACATGAACGTTATATGGTGTAATCATAGATATTTTGTGGAACTTTGATGGATAAATAATAGACATTAACTAGAGGTTATATAGATTCATTATGGATGCTTTTTCCACAAAAATTAAAAACTAAACTATCATTCATAAATTGTTGAATTTATATTATTTACTCATTTTTATGTGTGTACTAATTGTACCAAATACAAGAATTATATTTCGTTAAATCAAAAATATATTAATTGTTTTTAATACAATTATTTACGCAAACAGAAAAATGAATAAATAATACATATCCAACAATCCCTACACAAATTTTTTTTTTTTAGTTATTGCCTGTAAATGCATATAATTTTTTATTGAAAAGAAAAATATTTTTTCGGTTTTATTGATAAATTTGAATTAAGTTATAATTGTATATATTATCATATATAACCGATATGAAATAAAATTGCAAATATTTTTAACGGTACAATTAATAAATTAAGAAGATTTCGCACTTTTTCGATCAGTCGGTTCTATTTTTATCTTAATAGTAAAAGGAAGATAATTGTAAACATACAAAAATGAAAAAATTGTGAAAAACCTTTTTCTATTTATTGTAAAACCAATAACAAATACAAATCATATAAATAAGAAATATTTTGCAGTAATTGATGATAACACACGAATCTGTGTCAATAAAAATTTCATAAAATAAAAATTTTTATTAACACAGATGCATATGTTCGATTATTATATGCAATCTTAATATATTTATAATGCGCGTAACTCGAAAAACTATAACTTTTATTATTAATTAAAATGTGGATGTAAATTGTCCATGCACATCTGAAACATATGTAAAATCTATTATAATAGGCTTATTTTTAGACAGTAAGCGAATTGACCAATCATAATCGAGATTCACTAGGGTTATTTCGAGAGTACTCAATTGTGATTGATCAATTCGTTTACCGTCTAAATCTTACTGTTTTTATATTTTTCTAATGGCTCTCAATACTGAAAATTTATAATTTACATAACATATACTATTGATTTTCAATATTAGCAGTGAATATCAAGACCCAGTCCATTCTACTTAAAGCCAATGGCTTTTACAGAAACATAAGCAATAGTAGTGTACAAATAGTGTCGGAAATAACCTATAATTAAAGAGCCATGCAAATTTAATTTCAATATACAGTGATGAGCGTGAATGGTGAGTATAGATACATATAAAAATCTAAACATATAAAATATAAACATTATTCTGAATACGAGTTTAGAGAATTGTGTGTTAAAACAATAATATATTTCTCCCCTTATTATCTTTTCGCTATATCTTCTCATATCTTGTATTAATTTTTTTTGTTTTTTTAGGAAGTCTCAGACTTGCGATATAATAAGCTATTGGAAACTTGCACATCGCATTTCATCATTGACTGTTTCATAAAAAGAGCTGAAAACAAACTTACGTACATTATTGCAAGTGAAAATAACTGCGAAATATGCAAATAATTCTATAACACAACGTACAATAGAATTTGTATGTAATATGTTGCCAGTAATGATTAAAATAATTAATATTTCATACCTTTTGACATTATTAATATACCTTTCCAGTTCTTTATTCTGATAAATTAGAAACGTTGCCTTCGCATCTATGGGTCCGCTTCTTCTCATTTTCATGTCTCGCTTTTGAATGTCGAAACCACTCCATAACCCTTCGTTGTATTTTGCCCTGATCGGAATCTGGGATATTGTGAAGTATGGATCCTAAAAATATTTTCATTATTTTAACTTTTTCTTCTATACTAATTGATTGATGACTACAGTAATTCATAGTGTATTATCTTTGTTTAATAATTATTTATAAGTTATACAATGTAAAAATGGAAATAAAATTTAATTCATCAAAAACTTTTTAAATTTGATTAAAGTAGTAATCATAAATATATCTATATATGATACAAAATGTTCCATGGCAAGTTATTGAAACTAATTAGCTGTCATTTTTACACGCACACATAGAGAGGAAAAAAAAAATATCTTCTAACAGAAGATATTTTGCAGTTGTATTTACATATAAACAAACTTACTGAAAATAACTTTTATTAGTTCCAATTTATGCAGTGGCTCTTTTCCGCGTCGGCCTTCCCAATTATATTTATCCGCCAATTTATTTGAGAATGTTTTATACAACGTTGTCTTTACGGCATCATCGACGCATGTTCCTCCGATAGATTTGATATATACGCGCTATAAGGTAAGAGTAAAAGTAATATATTATTAGATTAAATAAAGTAATGTCTTTTTCTTAACAATCGTCAATCATTTTCTATAGCAATTTTAAGTGATTAATATCTCTGATAATATCTAATAAATAATTAATAATAATTTTAAATGATTAATACATCTCATGAAATGTGATAATCTTATAAGTAAAGAAAACCAGCTTTTTACGCTTAATTATTTTAATTGGGATTATTTATATGTATAAAATTAAAATAGGGATTAAAATTTCTGAAAAGGACATACAATGTTTTTACTGTGGAAAAGTTTACCTAAGATTGATTATATAATGTACTTATAAAAGATTTGATAATAATTGTGAAATATATATATATGCATTCAATTACTAAAATATAATTTCACATGACTATTATATTGTATATAAATTTATATGCGTTAACTTACTATTTCAGTGTTATGTTGGGAATCTGAAACTTTCAAAATCTCCTCAACTTCCGCTAATTGAGCTACAGTTTGCAACGGAAACCGATTTACAGCATCACCAAAAGAAAATTTCGTACTTGCACATTCTGTGCTTTTATTAGTTCTTTCAACTAAAATATCTAATAAGCTCAATGCTTGTCTCATATCATATTTTATAGTCACTATTTCTCTTGTTAATCTCTTGAAATGATCCACTGTAAATAGCATTTATTATTAATAAACAGTTATATATACATATATATATATATATATATATATATATATATATATATATATATATATATACACTTATAATGTATAAATAGCATATACATATATATAATATTGT